>NC_025699.1:4474012-4532716 GCF_000633955.1 Camelina sativa | reverse complement strand
TAGAGCAAATCCCTGTTGGATTGTACGGATCAGGGAACATTGACATGAAAGCTACGGAGTGTTTGATATGTCTAGGAGATTTCGTGGATGGAGAGAAAGTTAGGGTTTTGCCTAAATGTAACCATGGCTTCCACGTGAGGTGCATAGATACTTGGCTGGTCTCGCGTTCCTCTTGCCCTACTTGCAGACAATCGCTACTCGTTGAGCAACCGTCGCCGATGGCTGTTTCCCGCCGGGACGAGGACGTGGTATAGTTTCCATCACATAATTAAGGACATGCATGATTGGTGATTTTTCTTAACTATGCTCTCTCAAGTGGGCTTGGTTTTTTTGTTGGTTGGTTACATAATTGTTATTTGTGTGTGCAAACTAATGTGATTAATTTACACATATTCTTGTGCTGGTGAATTTAGTGTGATGGGTTTTCTTGAAATCAAGCAAGTCTTTACTGATTTTTTTTATGTTTTCTGCCCAAAAAATAAAAAAGATTGTTGTAATGAAAAGATTAGGAGTTTTAATAAAAAAAAGGTTATTACCGACAACGGATAATGGATTTAATTAACCGGATATGGTCTTCGTTCCGAGATGTCGTTTGTGGATCTTAAATTTTTTTTTTTTGGTGAAAATGATATTATAATTATATGATGTATGATAAAATGATCATTTATTTAGAAATGGTAGCCCAACCAACAATTATCACTTAGAAAACAGAAGATATACGGAACAACTAGGATCCAATGATTTCTTTAAAAAAATTTATGACAACAAATTTTTTTATATTTTTTACTGTTTATTATTTTGATTGTGAATTTTTTTAATTTTTAAGACAGTATTTCGAAATATAAATGGGAACGAGCGAACGATTAATTCAATGGCTCTTCTCGTGTTTGCATTCAGTCAGTGGGAACTTCCACAACCACTTAATCAACGCCCTACGGACTGCTTCACACTCTCTCTACTTGGCAGTGGCAATATATGGGCCTAATTGGGTCTCCCAGCTTTTATTAAGTAACGTTCTCGTAGTGACCCATATATATCAAATTTTAATTACAGCTAGAAATATTTTATTATTTTAGGATTTTAAGAATAAATTCATATGAATAGCTGATAAATTTTGATAGATGAAATAGTTTTTACACAAGGATTAAATGATTAAAATTTCAGAATTTTATGTAAATTTTGGAATGCTAACCGAATATGGGTTATAGTTTGATGTCCCCCTAATATTTTTATATAATGTATTATAGGAAATGGGTATTTAAACTATGCGAGAAAATCCTAAACTAATTGAAATATCAAATAAAACTCCAAAACTACTATTATTATTTTATAAAAAAAAATCATTAAAATGAGCATAACTGGAATGAACTGCCACTGAAAATTGAAAATTCATGTCATAATTTTTTTTTTTTAAAAGATGTTTTACCTACTTTGCTGACTGATATCAATGAGAAGAGAATAAAGAAAGTGATTATAGCTTACTATTTTAAAATTGTTACGTCAATACTTATTAGGAAGATAATCACAATCAGTATGTTGACTATGAAAGTTAGTAATAACTTACTATTTTAAAATTAAAGATAAGGTAAGAAATCATAATAATAATAATAATAACAAAAATGATTGTTACTATTTTTGATAAACATACGTAAGAATTATTGTTTATCGATGATTTCTTATGTATTACAGATGTCACGTGTATAATTTTGTTATGTAATCCACGGAATTAGTGAATGTTCATGCATTGTAGTTGTAAGAAAGAACTTATACTCTCTATATATAACTGCGTATACTAGTCATGAAGACAATAGAGCACAAAAACAAAAATAAAGTAGAAAAAACAATATGAAGTATTTGTGTTATATAGTGTTTTTAGCGATTGTGATCGCACAAAACTATAATGATCGTCTAGGAGTGGAAGCTGTGCCTAATGATGGGTTCGTTACTAGGAACGGCCTCCAATTTATTCTCAACGGGAAACCATTTTACGCCAATGGGTTCAATGCCTACTGGCTCACGTACGAAGCCACCGATCCGACTGCAAGATATAAGATCACAAATGCGTTTCAAGACGCGATTAGTCACGGTTTGACCATCGCCCGCACCTGGGGGTTCCACGACGGCGCCATTTACCGCGCTCTCCAAACTTCCCCTGGTATATACGATGAACAAACGTTTCAGGTTAGTGTGAAGCCTTTTTTAACCTACATATTTGTTAGTCTTTTGTTAATTAAATAGTTTTTTTGTTTTCATTGTTGAAAGGGTTTGGATTTTGTGATAGCCGAAGCAAAAAGACTCGGTATAAAAATGATAATGCCCCTTGTCAATAACTGGAGTGACTACGGAGGGAGGAAACAATACGTGGCTTGGGCTCAAAGTAGAGGCGAGAAGGTATCTTCAGACGACGATTTCTACACAAACTCACTTACTAAACAGTTCTACATGAACCACGTCAAGGTAAAAAATACAAATTAACCAAACTTTAATCTCTTCAGATTCGCAACAAAATATTTTTTACACCATATATAATTTATAATAATAACCTATGATATATATATCTTTATCTCTCTTTTTGTGTAGACTATGATGAACAGAGTGAATACATTTACTAAAGTTGCATACAAAGATGAACCAGCCATTATGGCTTGGCAGCTTATGAACGAGCCACAATGCAAATCAGATCCAAGTGGAAAAACCCTTACGGCTTGGATTAGTGAAATGGCTCCTTATGTAAAATCACTTGATCCAAACCATCTCCTCTCCACTGGTCATGAAGGTTTCTATGGTGACTCATCTCCTCAAAGAAAGACTTTTCTAAATCCGCCTGCAGCCAACATAGTTGGAGCTGATTTCATAGCTAATCATAATATCGATGCCATTGATTTCGCATCGGCTCACTGTGCCGCTGACTTATGGTACGCAACAGTGCCCATACTAAGTTTTATACTGTACATTTATTTAGACAAAACAATCTTTCAGAAATTATATTATTCATGCTCTTTGTTTTTTTTTGTTCTTGTTTAACAAATCAACCTAGATTTTTTTTTTTTTGCTTTTATATCCATTCATGCATGCAACAATTCGGATTTTTCCCGTTTTTCTTTTGAAAAATTACAATTTAAATGTTTTTTTTTAAATTTCCATATCACTATATATATATATATATCAGTAATTCAGTATGTAAATTTATATATATTCATCTATCCTAAGCGTACGTCAGAGCTAAAAATACTTTTTTTAACACCGGTTTTGCTATTTAAAAGAATGAAAAACATTATTAGGGTTTACAAATCGAGTACCATTTCAAGCTTTTTGGATTTGCGCAGGTTTCAAAAGTTGGATCAGAAGTCTCGATTGGATTTCTCACGGAAATGGCTCCAAGGCCACATCGACGATGCGCAGAACATTCTTAAAAAACCTTTAATTCTAGCAGAATTCGGGGTAGGAACGGACACACCAAGCTACACTCTGGCTAATAGAGACGCCGTGTTCACCGCAACGTATAACATCTTTTACTTGTCTGCGCGAAAAGGCGGTTCGGGCGCGGGAGCATTGTTTTGGGACCTTATTAGCGACGGCATGAGCAACGATCCGTCAGCCATTTTACTTCGTGACAATTCGTCGACGGTTAAGATTATAAGTGAGGCGTCAAAAAGATTGGGTTCGATTGGTGGGAAATAAAGTTAAGTCGCAAAATCTAAAGCTAATAATTGTATTCAGGGTCTTCAATTTGTGTAATACTTGATCGAATTTATAAATTCGCATTAAAATATTAAAAGTTCAGTTACATATACCGATGTATAACTTTTATAATATATAACGAATAGTATAATATAAGATATATTTAATGTTTATGCTAGAGCCGTGCCTACTGCCTACTCACAGCAAATAGGTTGTATTGTAATTCTGTTGTAACTGTTCTATGGCATCAAAATATCTTGGCACGGTTCTGTCTAAGCATCTATTGTAATTAGTGATGTTAAAATGGGACTACCTTGTCTATTTAGACTCTACCCATTTAAATCATGCCCGTTTTGGATCAGTTTATATATTGCCTGTTTAGACCATTTATCCGTCTGTCCATTTATTTGGCCTGTTTAGATGCAATTTTTTTTGCTTTTTTTTTTATAAAAAAAAAACTAAAGATTGTATAACGCGTATATTTAACATTAATTATATATGAATAAAAGTAAAATAGAGATTAGAAATAATCAAAATATTTTAAAATAACATAAGTTCACTAAACAAACATAAGGTAACAGAGAACCATAAAATACAATTTCCTCACTAATCATGTTATGATAATCTCATAGTTTTCAATTTCCAAATATAAAAATAATAAAAGTACTACTACATAGATAAATCTCCTGATCATAAGGTAACAGAGAACCATAAACAACAGAAGCAACATATATTGAATGCATGATAGAATCTCCTGATCTAGAACATTCTGCTCCGGAGTTCGGAAGAGAGTGACAAAGTGAGGAACGTCAACGTTTTAGCATTTTTAGGTTTTAACTTCGACTAATTTTGAGAAATAAATGGGCTACCCGTTTAATTTTGGGCATATCCGTTACGCCCGCAGATCTAAAAGAATGCACCCGCTTAAGTTTTTTGTTTTTGTAGTGTTATTAAACGGGCCACAAACTTAAATTTTAAAACTGATCCGTTTAGGCCTGCGGGCATCCTGCCTGTTTAAACATCACTAATTATAACTCTTTCAATAAGATAATGGGTGTGATTGGTAACCAAAAACAAAGCGGTACAAGTGTACAACTTTGATTTTTTACCAATCATAAAAACTTTACTAAAAACTTTATTCTCAGCTTTTTTGTACCGCTTTCATGTACAACTCTTTTTTATAACTTTGCATTATTCCGTAAAAGCTTACAGCTTTGGATACGTTACCAATCAGACTAAATACATAGAAGAAGATGGTGCAATATATATATGCTTAATCAGCTCTGCAATAGTTTTTGATTATAAGATTAAGTCAGATATTACTTAACAAAGTACTTCTGCAAAACGACGACACTTGGCAGTAGCGTTCTCGTAGTGGAGCAGGTTAGGTTATAGCTTCACGTTTATAACTTTCATAAACGGAAAACTCATTTTTCATTTTTTGTTATTGTTGACGTATAAATAAACAATCCAGTTTCTTTAACAAAAAAAAAAAAAACAATCCTGTTCATAAAAAATTAAGACTAAAAAGTATAACCACTCCTTTTTTTTTTTTTTTTTATGGAGCGTTTTTGTGTTTTTACTTTTTCGTTTTGCTTTTCTTATTTTTGATTGAAAATAATAAATATAGTTCTACGTTTGCACTTACCGTTTGTGCCTAGTTTTAGAAACATCGTTTACTGTTGTCTTAACACTTGACTTTAGCAGTTTCTTTTTTTCTTTTTTTCTTTTTTTGAGAAATATTTGGTAAGTCAGCGTCGTACATATATAAGTACTAGTATTACTACCCGTACTACCTACGGGAAAGAAAATGATTCACTTAATTGATGTTATAAATCTGTATTGCTTTGTGAATTTGACCTAAAAATAAAAGAAAAATCTGTATTACATATGACACACGATAAGAATCACCCCAGACAAATATTAGCGAGTAAATTTTTGAAGCTTTATAAAACTTAGCTTAACACAAAATTTCAAAAAACCAACATATGCAAAATGCTAAGATTTTTTTTTTTTTGGTTGCTTTTAACAGAAAAGGAAAGCAATATAGAGAGCAAAACTGAGAAATGGTCAGTTCACTTAAAAATCATTTTCAACACAATCTGATACTAACTGTAGAGAAGAATATCAGTCTCACGTTAGAAGCTTCTCTCTTGTAGGAGAAAGAGAAGTTGACGAAATGTTTTGGATGAAAGAAAATACAAAGAAAACAGAGAGACATACCGATGGAAACAAATGAGAACTGTAAGGACAATCCAACGCTGATTTGACATGGTTCTGCTTCCAGACTTATTTAGAAGATAATATGTGTAATATCTCAAGTGACATAACTGGAGACTTGATTTTTGAATATAAACCTACAAATCCACATGTATATTCATAATTTTGAACACAAAAACTATTGTGGAATAGTTTAATTTGCCGATAAAACCTATTTCACACATCAATAAGATTTTTCCTTTTTCTCCTCTCTCTTCTCTGCACGGTCATTTGTAAAAGAAATTGATTTTTGTAAACAAAATAAAAAGATTTCTGATATAACTTAATTTTATTGGACAAGTGACTTGTGCTTTATAGGATAAAGGATATTAAAAAAAAATGAGGAGAAGAAAGTGGAGATCGTGGAACAATTTTATTTGTTGATCAAACCTATTCCACACATCAGTAATATTTTTTCTTTTTTTCCTCTCTCTTCTCGGCACGATCATTCGTAAAAAAAATTGATTTTTAAAAACAAAATAAAAAGATTTCTCATATGGGTTAATCTTATTGGACAGGTGACTTGTGCTTTATAGGATAAAGGATATTAAAAAATGATGAGAAGAAAGTAGAGATCGTGGAACATTTTTATTTGCCGATCAAACCTATTTTACACATCAGTAAGATTTTTCTTTTTTTCCTCTCTCTTCTCTGCATGATCATTTGTAAAAAAAATTGATTTTCAAGATAAAATAAAAAAATTTCTCATGTGGCTTAATCTTATTTGACATGTGACTTGTGTTTTATAGGATAAATGATATTAAAAAAATGATGAGAAGAAAGTAGAGAACGTGGAACAGTTTAATTTGCCGATAAAACCTATTTCAAACATCATGAAGATTTTTCCTTTTTTTTTTCTCACTCTTCTCTACACGATCATTTGTAAAAAAAAAAATTGATTTTCAAAAACAAAATAAATTTTTTTTATAATATGGCTTTATCATATTGGACATGTGACTTGTGCATTATAGGATAAAAAAATATTAAAAAAATGATAAGAAGAAAGTGGAGATCGTGGAACAGTTTAATTTGCTGATAAAACTTATTTCACACATCAGTAAGATTTTTCCTATTTTTTTCTCTCTTCTCTGCACGAACATTTGCAAAAAAAATTGATTTTTAAAAACAAAATAAAAAAATTTCTGATATGGCTTAATCTTATTGGACATTTGACTTGTGCTTTATAGGATAAAGGATATTAAAAAAATGATGAGAAGAAAGTGGAGATTGTGGAACAGTTTAATTTGCCGATAAAACCTATTTCACACATCAGTAAGATTTTTATTTTTTTTCCACTTTCTTCTCTGCACGATCATTTGTAAAAAAAAATTGATTTTTAAAACAAAATAAATTTTTTTGATATGGCTTAATCTTATTAGACAGGTGACTTGTGCTTTATAGGATAAAGGATATTAAAAAAATGATGAGAAGAAAGTGGAGGTTGTGAAACAGTTTAATTTGCCGATAAAACCTATTTCACACATCAGTAACATTTTTTTTTCCTCTCTCTTCTCTGCATGATCATTTGTAAAAAATATTGATTTTTTCAAAACAAAATAAAAAGATTTATGATATAGCTTAATCTTATTGGACAAGTGACTTGTGATTTATAGGATAAAGGATATTAAAAAAAATGATGAGAAGAAAGTGGAGATCATAGAACAGTTTTATTTGCCGATAAAACCTATTTCACACATGAGTAAGATTTTTTTTTTTCCTCTCTCTTCTCTGCACGATCGTTTGTAAAAAAAATTGATTTTTTAATACAAAATAAAATAATTTCTGATATGGCTTAATCTTATTGGACATATAACTTGTGTTTGATAGGATAAAGGATATTAAAAAAATGATGAGAAGAAAGTAGAGATCTTGGAACAGTTTAATTTGTCGATAAAACCTATTTCACACATCAATAAGATTTTTCCTTTTATTTCTCTCTCTGCACGATCATTTGAAAAAAAAAATTGATTTAAAAAAAAAAAAAAAAAAAATCCTAATATGGCTTAAACTTATTGGACATGTGACTTGTGCTTTATAGGATAAACGATATTAAAAAAAATGATGAGAAGAAAGTGGAGATTGTGAAACAGTTTAATTTGCCGATAAAACCTATTTCACACATGAGTAAGATTTTTCTTTTTTTTCCTCTCTCTTCTCTGCACGATCATTTGTAAAAAAAATTGATTTTTAGAAACAAAATAAAATAATTTCTGATATGGCTTAATCTTATTTGACAGATGACTTGTGTTTTATAGGATAAAGGATATTAAAAAAATGATGAGAAAAAAGTAGAGATCGTGGAACAATTTAATTTGCCGATAAAACCAATTTCACACATAAGTACGATTTTTCCCTTTGTTCCTCTCTCTTCTCTGCACGATCATTTGTAAAAAAAATTGATTTATAAAAACAAAATAAAAAAATTCAGATATAGCTTAAACTTATTGGACATGTGACTTGTGTTTTATAGGATAAAGGATATTAAAAAAAATGATGAGATGAAAGTAGAGACCGTGGAAAAGTTTAATTTGCCGATAAAACATATTTCACACATCAGTAAGATTTTTCTTTTTTTTCCTCTATCTTCTTTGCACGATCATTTGTAAACAAAATAAAAAATTTCTGATATGGCTTAATATTATTGGAAATGTAACTTATGCTTTATAGGATAAAAGATATTAAAAAAATGATAAGAAGAAAGTGGAGATCGTGGAACAGTTTTATTTGCTGATAAAACCTATTTCACACATCAGTAAGATATTTAATTTTTTTTCCTCTCTCTTCTCTGCACGATCATTTGTAAAAAAATTGATTTTTAAAAACAAATTAAAAATATTTCTGATATGGCTTAATCATATTGGACAGGTGACTTGTGCTTTATAGGATAAAGGATATTAAAAAAAGATGATGAGAAGAAATTGGAGATCGTGGAACAGTTTTATTTGCCGTTAAAACCTATTTTACACATCAGTAAGATTTTTCCTTTTTCTCCCCCTCTTCTCTGCATTATCATTTGTAAAAAAAATTGATTTTTTAAAAAACAAAATAAAAAAATATTTTGATATGGCTTAATCTTATTGGACATGTGACTTGTGTTTTATAGGATAAAGGATATTAAAAAAAATTATAAGAAGAAAGTGGAGATCGTGGAACAGTTTAGTTTGCCGATAAAACTTATTTCACACATCAGTAAGATTTTTCCTATTTTTTTCTCTCTTCTCTGCACGATCATTTGTAAAAATAATTGATTTTTAAAAATAAAATAATTTTTTTTTTCATATGGCTTAATCTTATTGGACATGTGACTTGTGCTTTATAGGATAAAGGATATTTAAAAAATGATGAGAAGAAAGTGGAGGTTGTGAAACAGTTTAATTTGCCGATCAGTAAGATTTTTCGCACATCAGTAAGATCAGTAAAAATGATGAAAACATATTTCGCACATCAGTAAGATTTTTCCTTTTTTTCTCTCTTCTCTGCACGATCATTTGTAAAAAAAATTGATTTTTAAAAATAATATAAAAAATTTCTGATATGGCTTAACTTATTGGACATGTGACTTGTGTTTTATAGGATAAAGGATATTATAAAAAATGATGAGAAGAAAGTAGAGATCGTGGAACAGTTTAATTTGCCGTCAAAACCTATTTCATACATTAGTAAGATGTTTCCTTTTTTTCCTTTCTCTTCTCTGCACGATCATTTGTAAAAAAAAAATGATTTTTAAAACAAAATATTTTTATTTTGATATGACTTAATCTTTTTGGACATGTGACTTATGCTTTATAGGATTAAGGATATTAAAAAATGATAAAAAGAAAGTGGAGATCGTGGAACAGTTTTATTTGCCGATAAAACCAATTTCACACATCAGTAAGATTTTTCCTTTTTTCCTCTCTCTTCTCTGCACGATCATTTGTAAAAAAAATTGATTTTTAAAAACAAAATAAAATGATTTCGGATATGGCTTAATCTTATTAGACAGGTGACTTGTGCCTTATAAGATAAAGGATATTAAAAAATATGATGAGAAGAAAGTGAAGATCATGGAACAGTTTTATTTGCCGATAAAACTTATTTTACACATTAGTAAGATTTTCCTTTTTCCTCTCTCTTCTCTGGATGATCATTTGTACAAATAATTAATTTTTAAAAACAAAATAAAAAAATTTATGATATGGCTTAATCTTATTGGACATGTGACTTGTGTTTTATATGATAAAGGATATCAAAAAAATGATGAGAAGAAAGTAGAGATCGTGGAACAGTTTAATTTGTCGAAAAAACATATTTCACACATCTGTAAGATTTTTTCTTTTTTTTCCTTTCCCTTCTCTGCACGATCATTTGTAAAAAAATGATTTTTTAAAACAAAATAAAAATATTTCTGATATGGCTTAATCTTATTGGACAAGTGACTTGTGCTTTATAGGATAAAGGATATTAAAAAAATAATGAGAAGAACGTGGAGATCGTGGAACAGTTTAATTTGCCGATAAAACATATTTCACACATGAGTAAGATTTTTCTTTTTTTCCTCTCTCTTCTCTGCACGATCATTTGTAAAAAAAAATTGATTTTTAAAAACAATATAAAAAGATTTCTGATATGTTTAATCTTATTGGACAGGTGACTTGTGCTTTATAGGATAAAAGATATTTAAAGAAATGATGAGAAGAAAGTGGAGATCGTGGATATCGTGGAACAGTTTTAATTGCCGATAAAACCTATTTTACACATCAGTAAGATTTTTTCTTTTTTTCCTCTCTTCTCTGCACGATCATTTGTAAAAAAATTGATTTTTGAAAACAAAATAAAGAAATTTCTAATATGGCTTAATCTTATTGGACATGTGACTTGTGTTTATAGGATAAAGGATATTTTAAAAAATGATGAAAAGAAAGTAGAGATCGTGGAACAGTTTAATTTGCCGATAAAACCTATTTCACACATCAATAAGATTTTTCATTTTTTTCCTCTCTTTTCTCTGCACGATCATTTGTAAAAACATTTGATCTTTAAAAACAAAATAAAAAAATTTCTGATACGGTTTAATCTTATTGGACAGGTGACTTGTGCTTTATAGAATAAAAGATATTAAAAAAAAATGATTAGAAGAAAGTGGAGATTGTGGAATAGTTTAATTTGCCGATAAAACCTATTTCACACATAAGTAAGATTTTTCCTTTTTTTCCTCTCTCTTCTATGCACAATCATTTGTTAAAAAATTGATTTTTAAAAACAAAATAATTTTTTTTTTGATATGGCTTAATCTTATTCGAGAGGTGACTTGTGCTTTATAGGATAAAGGACATTAAAAAAATGATGAGAAGAAAGTGGAGATCGTGGAACAGTTTAATTTGCCGATAAAACCTATTTCACACATCAGTAAGATTTTTCCTTTTTGTCCTCTCTCTTCTCTGCACAATCATTTGTAAAAAAAATTGATTTTTAAAATGAAAATAAAAAGATTTCTGATATGGCTTAATCTTATTTGACAGATGATTTGTGCTTTATGGGATAAAGGATATTAAAAAAATGATGAGAAGAAAGTGGAGATTGTGGAACAGTTTAATTTGCCGATAAAACCTATTTCACACATTCCTCTCTCTTCTCTGCACGATCATTTGTAAAAAATATTGATTTTTAAAAACAAAATAAAAAATTTATGATATGGCTTAATCTTTTTGGACAGGTGACTTGTGGTTTATAAGATAAAATATATTAAAAAAATTAATGAGAAGAAAGTGGAAATCGTGGAACAGTTTAATTTACCCATAAAACATATTTCACATTTTGCACTATTATCTGATTAAGTTGTAATTTACATTTATTTTTTTGCGTATGCATCAGAGTTAAACGTTAAGAGTTAAGATACATTTGGATGTGTTTGCGTTTAAGATACCAACTGTGTTTTTTTGTTCCTCTTAATATTGGCGTTTAGCTTTGCACGTATTTATTTTCGTGTCATCCGTAATTTTTGTGTTGGCTTCACAAATAAATATTATTCCCCCATTTAGCATGTATGATTGCTTTAGATTATAAACGAAAAACTTAATTATGTTTCTGTGTTTATATATCACATTCGTGTTTGCGTGAATGTTCGTGTTTACTTTTTAAAAATTTGATAGTAACTTATAATATATATACTAACATGTAATAACTAGCACCTCGAATATATATACTAACATGTAACGTATATGAAGTATTTGTGTAAAGTAGAGAACAAGGATATGAAGTATTTGTGTTTTGTAGTGCTTTTAGCGATTGTGATCGCACAAAACTATAGCGATCTAGGAGGAGTCGAAGCTGCGTCGAGTAATGGGTTCGTGACTAGGAAAGGCGTACAGTTTATTTTCAATGGGAAACCATTTTACGCCAATGGTTTCAATGCCTACTGGCTCACGTACGAAGCTACAGATCCGACCACAAGGTTTAAGATCACTTATGCGTTTCAAAATGCGACAAGTCACGGTTTGACCATAGCCCGCACCTGGGGGTTCCGCGATGGCGCCATATACCGCGGTCTCCAAACTTCTCCTGGTTCCTACCATGAAAAGACGTTTCAGGTAAGTAGATCTCTTAATATAGAGAGATTAATTCAAAAATAGGTTATAGATTAGCTTGATTACCTCAAGCCACTATCAATCGATGTCATCAAGATTTGATAGTCAAAGAAATATAAATTTACAAAAAATTATTTTCATTGTTGAAATGAATACTGTATGTTGGTTATGCGGTTTTCTCTTGTTACTTGTTTTTAGTGTAGAAATTATTAATCAAGACTATGCTTTTCAACTAAAATATAAATATCTGTTTTAGAAAGAAAAAAAATTTGTGTTAATTTTTTCCTGGTGGAAAGGGTTTGGATTTTGTCATAGCCGAAGCAAAAAGACTCGGTATAAAAATGATAATCACCTTTGTCAATAACTATTCTGATTTCGGAGGGAGGAAACAATACGTTGGTTGGGCCAAGAGTAAAGGTCAAAACGTATCTTCAGATGACGATTTCTACACAAACCCTCTTGTTAAACAGTACTACAAAAACCACGTCAAGGTACAAAATACTATGAACTCAACTTTATATAACTTCTTTAATCTTACTGAATATTTTAGACCCTGAATCATATAACCTATGATCTCTTTGATTTTTTTTCTCTGTCGTTGTAGACTATGGTGAACAGAGTGAATACATTTACCAAAGTTGCGTACAAAGATGAACCAACCATTATGGGTTGGGAGCTTATTAACGAGCCACAATGCAGAGCAGATCCAAATGGGAAAACCCTTATGGCTTGGATTGAGGAAATGGCTCCTTATGTGAAATCAGTTGATTCAAATCATCTCCTCTCTACTGGTCTTGAAGGCTTCTATGGTGACTCATCTCCTCAAAGAAAGAAAACTCTGAATCCGGTTGCAGCCAACGTTCTTGGAACTGATTTCATCGCTAATCACAATGTCGATGCCATTGATTTTGCATCGATTCACTCTTACCCTGACTTATGGTAAGTTAGAAATTACTTGTACTACCATATAATCAAGATTTAGTCTCTAGGGTTTATTATGATTCATCTTTTTAGTACCATAAATCTAGCTAAAAACCATTTCTTTAACATCAAATTCTATTATATGAAAAAAAAAACGTTTTTTTTTTTAATGGTTTACAAGTTCATTACCATTCCAAACCTTTTGATTTTTCAGGTTTCCAAACTTGGATGAGAAATCTCGAATGGACTTCTTGAGAAATTGGCTCGAAGCACACATCGAAGATGCGCAGAACATTCTTAAGAAACCTCTAATCATAGGAGAATTCGGGAAACCAAATATCACACCAGGCTACACACAGGACCAGAGAGACGCCGTGTTCAAGGCAACGTATGACATTGTCTACGCGTCTGCTCAAAAAGGCGGTGCAGGCACGGGAGCATGGTTTTGGCACCTTATTAGCGACGGCATGGACAACTTCAGTGATTCGCTCGCTATTGTACTTAGTGACAACTCGTCGACGGCTAATATTATAAGTGAGGAGTCACGAAAGTTGCGTTTGATTTCTGGCAAAGGAAAGTTAAGTCGCAAAATCATAAACTAAAGTTTAAAATAGGTTCTTTCTGTAATAGTTTATCCCTATTAAGATGAGACAATTACGGTATTAAAATATTAATGATATCCCAAAGTTCTGTCTCAGCATTATAAAACTCTTTCAATGCATGAAAAAACATGAAGAAGAAGATGAGATGCAACATGTGTTAAGCTCTGCTCTAGTTTTGATTTTACAAGATGAAGTTAGATATTAGTTTGCATCATCCAAAAAGCACATGATCAATTCTACAAGTTTTGGACTCTCTACAAATTTATTTTACAAGACATACCTTTGTTCTTGTCTGAAACTGATCTTACAAGCTCTAAATATCTCTGTTCATGTAATGATCAAGTGAGAAACAGAGCTGTCTTATAGCCTCTCTTTTCTCTTCCTCTCGTTCTTTTATCACATTTCTCTGCAACTCCACTTGTTTCTCCAGCACTTCAACTCTACCCCTCAGTTCTTCCACAACATTCTTGTCGGTTCCTGATTCATTGTCTTTAAGACACACCTGGTTCAGATACTCCTCCATCTGCTCAATCTGGATATCTCTTGATCTCAACTCTGCTCTTAGGCTATCTAACAAGTCAGCAGCATTACCACTCTGCAGATTCGCTTTCTCGGTCTTGTATTCATTCAACAAATCCCACAGCTTTGAAACCTCTGCTTCTGATACACCTAAACTCTCTTTAACCACGTCGAGCTCGCTTTCTAAACTCTCAATCTTTTGACTTGAATCCGATAGCTTACTTTCTAAATCATTCACACGACTTTTCTCAGTTTCAATGTCTATGTTCCTTGCTTCTAACTCTCTCTGTGCAGTTTCAAGCTCAGCACAAAACATATCAGCAAGCAAATATGCAGAGTAGTTCTTCTCAACCTCACCGTTTCCTTTCAAGCTCTGCAACATCTCGCTGCTACTCGTTGGTGAGACCAGTTGGTTCTTAAGAGAGGCTCCTGACTTAAAGGAGCTAAGTGGAGTTGCTGCAAGGGAAGAGGCATTGTTTTTGTGGTCTGAACAAGGCATGTTAAAATCAAATTTGAGAAGGCCATTGAGAAGCTCTTGGTTCAAATCGTTGTAAGTCTCACCAAGAGACTGATATAAGCAAAGAAACTTCTCTGTTGACTCGGTTTCGTCATCTTCAATCAAGCTTAGCATGCTTTGAACATTCTGATTAATCTCTGTGGATGAATGCAAATACCAACATGTAACAAAAATAAACCAAATCATATATGAACAGAATAAATAGATCTGTTACCTGTTAATATATCTGCTATTGATGACTTAGAATGATGTGGCCACAAGGATGAGTCAACCTTCTTCTCTGATTCTGTTTCTTTTGTGGTAAAACTAATATCCATATCTAACATATGAACAGAAGAAGCTCAGCAAACCAAAAAAAGCAGAACTCAGAACAGTAGAATTACAAAACCCTAAATCAGAGACAAATCGAATGATCTCTCACCCAACCTCGAATTACCAGAGGGATAGAGAGAAGAGATTTTACTGACCTGAAACTTTGATTTTGTTGAGAGAGAGAGAGGAGAAACCCAGATTTTGTCGATTAGAGGAGAGAGCTTTACAGGGGAATAGTAGCAGTGAAGAGGATTTTGAAATTAGGGTTACGAGTAAAAGAGCGGTTCTTTTGGTTTCAAACTTTCGAAATACTGTAAAAACCTAAAAATATAAAATGGAGATGTAATGCACTTTGACTTTGGTGTTCGTGTATTTATTTATTATGGATTTTTTTTTTTTTTAGTATCTTGTAAAAGATTTCACAACCTCACATTTCCCAAAATCATTTAATTTTATTTAATCATTTCCTTTTTTTCCTTAATTGTCTCTTAAAATTACTTTTATACTTGTTCAAAATAAATAATTAAGAAAGTTTAGAATCTCATGAGTATTATTTTATTAATATAAAACAACTGTTCAATGATAATTAGAGAATCCACAATGATTGAACAGTTTATAAAAAGAAATTATATTTTAATGTTTTTTTTTTTTTTTTTGGTAAACCGTATTTTAATGTATTTTTAAAAGGAACTTTTTCAGACAAAGGGAAATGGGATTTCGTCCACTACTATCACCAAGTACGCATGGCATGTCTAGCGCACACATGCTATTGCAAAGTATCGATTCATTCTAACATGTCCAGTATTCAAAATTCGATTTATCACTTTTGATTCAGTAAGTCAAAATCGATAACTTTTGCATGGTCGAGAGTTCATGATGGGTTTCGAGTTTCGACTGATCTTACTAGACCCGTTTGATAAAATTAAAATATGAACCCCTTGGCATATATATATCATGAACTTTGGGGTGTATTATGGTCTACACCTTACCAACTATGAGACAATTTGTGAAAACATTTTATGATATTCCAAACAAAACGAACTAGTACGTAAATAAGTCACAGTTTTGGTTATAAAACTAAAAAGTAAATTATAAAAAACGTTACACAAAATAGATAAGGAAAAAAATGAATCTGATTCCCTTTGTCCACAAAGACACTGACAATTGGCGAAAAGGCTTTCCTTTCGGCACATGTCTCTCGTCTGACCATTTCATATGTCATCTCTCTCACTTATTGCATTCTTTCCTTTTCTCATAAGAAAGGAAAAGGCTAACTTTTGTTGAATGATGGTTTTTTTTTTTTTTTTTTTGGGATTATGGTTATAGCAGCAGATGTATAGGTCGGTCTAACAAATAGTATGCGATCATACAATCACTTTGCAAAAATGTGAACAGTTGATGAATGTTGAGAAATTCACAAGTTTTATTTTCTTGAATTGTCTCTAGTCTTAATTTTTCTTTTCTTTTCTTTTGGATGTTTCTCTGGTTTTTAATCACTACACGTTTTTCCGTTAGAAACTTTAATAATGGCTAGAGTGGAAAAAAAAAAGGCATGTGTAGAAGACCCTCAAAATATGGAATATTTGGCATAGTAGAAAATAACAATTAGAGTTAATCCAAATTCTTGTATATGTCATTTTCATTCACACGTTCGTTTGTCTAGCATGGACAAAGAACAACTGAAAAAATAAAGTTGAATTACAATATATGTTACAAAATAAACCGAAAAATAGGGAAATATGGGGAAAAAAGAAAAATAGTAAAAGACGCTTTCGTAACCCACTGAAAAGGAGGAAGAGATATCTTCATCTTTGTTTGTGTTGTGACACTTCTCCTTTTTTAAAAACTTTTCAATCAGTGCTTCATTATTTGCACCTATAGTTTCGTTTCTTTCATCATTCTTAATTGGTTTTAAACAAAATACACACTCTGAAGAAAAAAAACAATTGCACAAAAGTCTCAACTCTTTTCCATTTGTAATTTAAATTTAATGGTTCTACGTAACTTTAACGACACATATTTTTTCTTTAGTCAAATTAAGATTGTCTGATCCGATTCTTAGTTACACAAACGTGTAATTTACTTACGTGTTTAACTTTGCATTTACTTTCTTTCTTTTTGTAATAAAAAGGAACAGAAACGTTCAAATTCTAAACCAAATCAAACAAAGACAACCGAAGAGCTAGCTGTTATTTGCCACGATATATACACTGATCATTAAGCAGATCAGGTTTATAGAAGAGAAAATCGAAAAGCAAATTCTTACAAAAATTAGAAGAACAAAAAACTCTAGAGAACATAAATACGTACTTGAGGTTGATAAAATTACTTAATTAGTACTCGATGTGATGGTTATTAGATGTAACATCGTGCATATTTTCAATTCAAATGAAAATTATGAACGTGAAAATGGCATGTGACCAACTAACTGAGTCAATAATTTTAAACTTTTACTTCTTCTTAGAGTTACAGCTAACAAGCATTAAATTGGTCAATGAAAATTATTTATCTTTTTGCGTTAGAAAACTGACCGGAAAATAATTCGAGTACCCTACATAATTAATATAGCTATGGGATATACTAGTATAACTTAAATCAAATAACAAAACAAAATCATAGCACGGGTCTTGATAACACACGTGACATACCTTAATCTTTGTAACATTTTACAATAACGATGACTATATAGTATTTTCTTTATCACATCAAATTGAATCCAGCTATCAAATGGTTTTTCTTTATTAGTCGAGATTGATAATCATTCTATCCTCATCAGTACCTTCTGGTAATCGTATAAACGTCGAAGGTCGAACCTTTTTTTTTATGGCATGTCATTAGTCATAAATTGTTTAGAGAATAGAAACGTAATCAGTGCGGATAAAACGTAAATAGTACATACCAATTACAAGAATATAGTCAGAACACACTTATTACTCATTGACTACCCCAACTATAAGAATATGCATTATGCAATGACCCAAGTGACCAATATACAAAAGTCGGATCCACAACCAAAACGATATCTATATATACATCCCTTGACAAAAACCCTTCAAATTTCTCTCCATTTTAATTCTCGTAACATACCCTAAGTTAAAAGATTAAATTTATCAAAACACACGACTAAAGGTTGCATCAAATTCAGAATTTGCAAAAGGAAGTGTTTACATGGAAAAATAAATAAAATGGCATTGTACAAAAACCAATGTCTATCTATTACATGGTGACAAAGTTTATTCTTTTGCAAAAAAATTGATTCTTTTTGGAATATCTTTTTAACAAATTACTATTTAATTGATTTTATCTTTTGGTGCGTTACTATTTAATCGATTTACTCTATTATTTGTATATATTTTTAGATTTTTACTAAATAAAATATGTTGAACCTACACATTCTGTATATTCCTTATCAAATTTCTATTCAAGGCCTACTCGGTGGTCATTTCTTAATAGTAACAATTATTAATTATTATTATACTATACCATAAAAATTCACCCACTGGGAAAGAAGCAAAAGATATTTTTCACTATATATGAGCTTGACAATTGTGACAAGACACACACAGAGCACTCTCTAGAAGGGGAACCCCATAAAAACCTCCGGCTAAACTCCAACGTAATCCATATCGATGGCGGAGGACAATCAAGAAGAAACCCTAGAACTCAAACCGGGAAGAAAACCACCACACTTCGTGCTAATACATGGCATGAGTTTAGGATCATGGTGCTGGTACAAGATCAAGTGTCTCATGGAAGTCTCTGGTTTCGACGTCACTTGCATCGACCTTAAATCCTCCGGAATAGATTCTTCATCCGCCGACTCTCTCACTTCCTTCGACCAGTATAACCAACCACTCATAGACTTCCTCTCCTCTATCCCCGAACAAGAACAGGTAAAAACCTAACTCAGAACTCAATAGAATTGATTCTTGAATCTGAAGCAAACTCGCTCTGTTTTTTCTCTGTTCTGGTTTTTTTCAGGTGATACTTGTGGGGCACAGTGCAGGAGGACTTAGCGTGACAAGCGCGATACAGCGATTCCCTAAGAAGATCTCTGTCGCTGTCTATATTGGAGCTTCGATGCTTAAATACGGGCTCCAAACCGATGAAGATATGAAAGATGTAAAGATCCAACAAATTTCTTTAAAACCAAGTTAACTTGCGTGTGACGTTATGTTTCTTTGTCACACTACAGGGAGTTCCTGATCTATCAGAACATGGTGATGTCTACGAGCTTAACTTCGGTTTAGGAACCGAGAATCCTCCAACCAGTGCTATTATCAAACATGAGTTCCGACGAAAACTCCTTTACCACATGAGTCCTCAACAGGTTTCTCTACTGTTACTGTTACATTCCTCATATAGAAAGCTCAAAGATCCAAGATTTAATGTTTTAAATCCTAGGTGTTATGAATTATGATTAATTTGAATATGAAACGTATAAAAATAAACTATGCAATTTGTACATATCTATTTTCTTATCCAATCCAAAATTTGTTGTCCCCTTATGTTGGTGTAAAAAGGAATGTTCCTTGGCTGCATTAATGATGAGACCAGCACCGATTCTGGCGCTAACGACAGCAAAACTGGAAGAAGTAGAAGAAGAAACAAAAGGAGAAGAGGATAAGGAGCACGTGCCGCGAGTGTACATAAAGACGTTACATGACCGAGTCATGAAACCGGAGCAGCAAGAGGCGATGATAAGAAGGTGGCCACCGAGCCAAGTTTACGAATTGGACAGTGACCATTCACCTTTCTTTTCTAATCCTTTTGTTCTCTTCGGTTTACTCATCAAAGCTGCCGTTTCCGTCGGTTCTATCTAAACCAAAAATTAAGAAACTATAATAATGATCTATTTCGTGGTAGAGAGAGAGAGAGAGAGCGTTATTTTTTTTTCTGTTTAAATGTCATTATTTATTATTATTTTACATTTGATTTTTGAAATAAAAATATGTTTTCTTCAATTTATTAAATGCGTCATTAAACTCAATTAATTTAAAGTAATTAATTTCGGAATGAGACCGGTTAACGTGTAACCCGAAATTAAATTTCGGGAAAACGTGTAGAGAAAGCTAAAAAGAAATAGAGTGTAATCAGAAAAGACAAGTGTGATGTGTGAAGGTGTCGGTGAGAATTTAGTGTAGCTTGTAAGCTTCCTCCATAAATCTCTCTGGAGTCTGGAGAAGAAGACGAAGAAGAGTTGTTGATGATCCTCAGAGAGAGAAGAGAAAAAGAGAGTCATAAGTGTGTGTGTGAGGTCTTACATTACGAAGACGAAACCACTCTTTCTCTCTCTCTGTTTTGAACAGTTCCGACGCTTCAGTGGAAAGAAGATAATCAATTAAGATGGACTCAGAAGTAGAAACGACGGTATTGTTTTTTCGCTTCGTCTCTTCAACTTCCCATTCTTTATATAAATTTAGGTTTTCCTAATTGAGTTTAGTTTGTATACGAATTTGTTAGGGGAAGATGATGAGTAGTAGTAACGCTGGTGAGCAGATTTGTGAGATTTGTAGTGATAATGTTGGGAAGACTGTGGATGGGGAGCCTTTTGTGGCGTGTGATTTTTGTTCATTCCCAGTTTGTAGACTTTGTTATGAGTACGAAAGGAAAGATGGAAACCAGTCTTGTCCTCAATGCAAGACTACATATAAGAGACTCAAGGGTACATTTTTGGTTTTTATGTGTAAATTTTTGTTATTGTGTATTTGGATGACTTGATCATTGTTAAGGTATCGATATCTGTGTTTAGGTAGTCCTGCTATTACTGGAGATAAAGACGATGATGGCTTTGATGTTGCTGATGAAGGTGCTGGTGAGTTTGGTTATACAGAAAAGTCACGGAACGAAAAGATATCAGAACAGATGCTTGGATGGCATCTTACTACAGGTGGGAAAGGGAAGGAGGTTGGAGACTCTGAGTATGACAAAGAGGTCTCTCACAATGTTGTTCCTCGGCTCACTAGTAGACAAGAGGTAAGACATTATGGCTTCTCCTTCTTTGTGGCATTTCACATCAAGCTTAGATAGCTTGAGTGGACAGACAATGTTGGGATCTGACTTTGTCTCTCGCTTTTTTTGATAGGTTTCTGAAGAGTTTTCTGCTGCTTCACCTGAACGATTGTCTAGATCTTCTACTATAGCTAGTGGAAAGCAGTTTCCTGACTCATCAGATATCAGTCAATCACGTTGTTTACCTGACCATCATATTCGTATATTCAAATCAAGGATTCTCAATTTTGTCAGCACTAAACCCTGTTGTGTATTATCTTGCAGCAAACAGAAGGATTGTTGATCCTGCTAGAGATTTTGGCTCAATAGGATTAGGCAATGTTGCCTGGAAGGAGAGAGTTGATGGCTGGAAAATGAAGCAGGATAACAAATCTGGTCGTATGAGCACTCAAGCTGCTTCTGATATTGATGCCAGCACTGATTTCTTTGTTGACGAGGCTTTGCTGTGAGTACTTGTTTTTGTTATCTCTTTAGTCCCTAAAGGTTCACTTTTGACACTGCTCAATCAAGCTTGGGATTCTTTTTCAAATAAGTGATGTGTTGATCTTTTTCTGAATCATGCAGGAGTGATGAAGCACGGCAACCTCTTTCAAGGAAAGTATCCGTACCATCATCACGTATAAATCCATACAGAATGGTTATAATGCTGCGGCTCGTAATCCTTTGTCTTTTCTTACATTATCGTATCACAAATCCAGTGCCAAATGCATTTGGTCTATGGCTGGTATCAGTGATATGTGAGATCTGGTTCGCCATTTCATGGATTCTTGATCAGTTCCCCAAGTGGTTTCCTGTTAACCGGGAAACTTACCTTGATAGACTATCTTTAAGGTACGCCTTTATTTTTCTGTTCTGATTCTGTTACTCAAATATTAGCTGCCTTTTGTCTTTTAATGTCTAGCCTGAAGATATCTGCTAATCCTCTACTTTACTATAGATACGAACGTGAAGGTGAACCATCGCAGTTAGCAGCTGTGGACATATTTGTGAGTACTGTTGACCCGTTGAAGGAGCCTCCTCTGGTGACAGCCAATACAGTGCTCTCTATTATGGCAGTTGATTACCCCGTGGATAAGGTGTCTTGTTATGTTTCTGATGATGGTGCTGCTATGTTATCATTTGAATCACTAGCAGAAACATCTGAATTTGCACGAAAATGGGTACCTTTCTGCAAGAAATATAGTATTGAGCCTCGAGCACCAGAATGGTACTTTGCTCAGAAAATTGATTACCTCAAGGATAAAGTTCATCCATCATTTGTCAAAGATCGCAGAGCTATGAAGGTAAAGTTTATAGTCTAGTCTTTCAAAACACTCCTAGTTATCTTTTGCCATGCTAATAATGACATGTTCTGTTTCTGGCAGAGGGAGTATGAGGAATTCAAGATCCGAATAAATGCACTTGTTTCCAAGGCTCAGAAAGTTCCTGAAGAAGGGTGGGTTATGAAAGATGGTACGCCATGGCCTGGAAACAACACAAGGGACCATCCAGGAATGATCCAGGTGAATCTTGTTTCCAGTGGCATCAGTTATTACTATCATTTTCCAGTTTGTTTGGTCACTGAGATATAATATGTTGAGTGCAGGTTTTCTTAGGACAAAATGGTGGATTGGACACAGAGGGCAACGAGCTCCCACGTTTGGTCTATGTGTCTAGAGAAAAGCGACCAGGTTTCCAACACCATAAAAAGGCTGGTGCTATGAATGCACTTGTAGGTTTCTGATCATTGAATTTGTTCTTTTCCTTTGTTATCTATTGTCTCATCTAATGAGCGTACTCTCTCTTCACTTGAACAGGTTAGAGTTTCAGCAGTCCTTACTAATGGACCTTTCCTATTGAATCTTGATTGTGATCATTACATTAATAACAGCAAGGCCTTGAGAGAAGCTATGTGTTTTCTGATGGACCCAAACCTTGGGAAACAAGTTTGTTATGTCCAGTTCCCACAGAGATTTGATGGTATTGACAAAAACGATAGATATGCTAACCGTAATACGGTTTTCTTCGATGTAAGTTAAACCTTGTCTTAATTTGTGTCCTTTTTTTACTATACATTTACTCTAACTTTGTGATATACTCTTCAGATTAATTTGAGAGGCTTAGATGGGATTCAAGGACCAGTATATGTGGGAACTGGGTGTGTTTTCAACAGAACTGCATTATATGGTTATGAACCTCCAGTGAAACCAAAACACAAGAAAGCAAATTTTTTATCTAGAGTTTGTGGGGTGAGAAAGAAGAATGCCAAATCTAAAAAAGACACTGACAAAAAGAAATCTGGCAAGCACACGGAATCAACCATTCCTGTGTTTAGCCTGGAGGATATAGAAGAGGGAGTTGAAGGTAAACTTGTTTTCTCTTTCTTTCTAAGTTATCTGTTTATTTAACATTTTGATTTTGAGACTTTGGTACTTCAATATTAATTTAACTCACATGCTGAGTGAAAATGCATTTGAATATATTGCGTAAATCAGATCCTGGTTTGGACGATGACAAGGCACTCTTGATGTCACAAATGAGCCTGGAACAGAGATTTGGAAAATCAGCTGTTTTTGTTGCTTCTACGCTAATGGAAAATGGAGGTGTTCCTCCTTCTGCAACTCCAGAGAACCTTCTAAAAGAAGCAATTCATGTCATTAGCTGTGGATATGAGGACAAAACAGAGTGGGGAACTGAGGTATTTTCCTAGTTCTGTTCTGTTATCTCCGCGTTAGTGTGTCCTCTGTCTATATATTCTGATCTCTGACTTTTTCTTGACATTGTTTAGATCGGATGGATCTATGGCTCTGTTACAGAAGATATTCTCACCGGGTTCAAAATGCATACCCGTGGTTGGAGGTCGATTTACTGTATGCCTAAACGACCTGCATTCAAAGGATCTGCTCCAATCAATCTTTCTGATCGACTCAACCAAGTCCTCCGGTGGGCTCTAGGCTCAGTAGAGATTCTCTTCAGTCGGCATTGTCCAATCTGGTACGGTTATGGAGGGAGGCTGAAATTTCTTGAGAGGTTTGCATATGTGAACACAACCATTTATCCAATCACCTCCATTCCTCTCCTCATGTACTGCACATTGCCTGCCGTTTGTCTCTTCACCAACCGGTTCATTATTCCTCAGGTTTGCTCTCACTCTCTCTTGAATATTAGTTTTGTCTTACTTCGATATTTCACTGATCTAACTTAACTCCCTAACTGAAGTGGCGTAAGTATCAATGGTCTATCTAAGCGGTGCTGTTTCAAATGCTGTCTTGTTTGTAGATAAGTAACTTGGCAAGCATTTGGTTTCTGTCTCTCTTTCTATCCATTTTCGCTACGGGTATACTGGAAATGAGATGGAGCGGTGTGGGAATAGATGAATGGTGGAGAAACGAGCAGTTTTGGGTCATTGGTGGTGTATCAGCTCACTTGTTTGCAGTCTTCCAAGGTCTACTTAAAGTCCTCGCTGGTATTGACACCAACTTCACAGTCACTTCAAAAGCCTCAGATGAAGATGGTGACTCCGCCGAGCTGTATTTGATCAAATGGACAACACTTTTAGTCCCACCGACGACTCTGCTCTTTATAAACCTTTTAGGAGTGGTTGCAGGAGTCTCTTATGCTATCAATAGTGGATATCAGTCTTGGGGACCCCTCTTTGGTAAGCTCTTCTTTGCCTTCTGGGTGATTGTTCACTTATACCCATTCCTCAAGGGTTTGATGGGCCGACAGAGCCGGACTCCAACCATTATTGTGGTTTGGTCGGTTCTTCTAGCTTCGATCTTCTCGTTGTTGTGGGTTCGGGTTGATCCGTTTATATCTAGAGTCACCGGTCCAGACGTGCTGGTATGTGGAATCAACTGTTGAGATGGACCGTTTTGAGCAATGTTTCTACTATCCTCTCTATTTTTCTTCTTTGGTGTGTATAGTTTGTTTGTTATGAGTTACTGTGTCAATATCAATGTACTGTAACTCTGTAAGTAAAAGTTACTGTGTCAATATCAATATGAATATCAATGTCTATGAAGGAACGCAATCCTAGTGTTTGTATGTTTCGAGGGAACATACATACACAGCGTTAGTGTTTGTCCTCAGTTATAAATAGATTGTTTTTACGATTCAATCCAATTCCATACCATATAAAGAAAGATGAACATCAACCAACAGTTATTGTCATGAAACCAAAACATTTATTTAACAAAAGAGTATCAGAAAAACTGACTCAGACGATTCCCCACATAAGCTTTTAAAGAACATTATCGGCTTGAAAACAAAAGGAGTGACTTCAAACTATAGCGTTGTTGTAGAAACGGAGATTGACTGACTTCATGCTTCAGAATCTGTGCTCAAGCTTCTCCTGTTCCTTGAAGTACTGAGCATACCTGCACTCATTAGTGTATTTGAAGATTAAATACAACAGACGGTGACACGAGAAACTTAAGTATGTTAAGATCGAACAAGCAATTACTAGCTTAACAAGCACGAACTCAATTGGTTTAATGGAATCACACATTAGCTATTGATTACAGCAGTATTAAAATCCTCTTGAGAAGCAATTCCACAATACTAATTGTTACCTGATAGACTTTTCTAGCCGAGAGGCTCCTTACCACACTCAGGTTCAAAATTACAGACTCACAATTGAGAAAATTCTAGAGTTGTTGCCCATATCTCAATGGTTATGTTACCTATATTCTTCTCCAGCTAACTTAATTCCTATCATTTCTCATTTGTTACTACAACGTCACAAATGAAGAACCCTAAATCCATTTTTTGATGCACTAGCTCGATGACACAGAAACCGCAAAACTCGTACAACAACAACCAAATCGACGAACAATCACCAGATCGGAACTCTCTCTTAAGATTCGTTTCGCAATCAAATTGATAAGAGAAAAAGAGAGTACCAGTAGGTGCTAACGACAGGGGTAACGAGGAGAGTGGCGCTGATCCAATTCTCAGAGACCTTGTGGTGGATCTTCTCAGGTAGATCCTTCCAGAGACCCGTCATGATCTTCTGCTGAAACGGAGAAAGTGCGTAAACCACCGCCTTCAATTTCACCGGCTGCTTTCCCATTTTCTTCTTCTCTTCCCAGATTAATTTCAACAATTCCACAGAGACGAATCTCCCCCAAAACTCTGATAATAACCTAAAACGGAAAATAAATAAAATAGCGAATGTCGCGATTCGATTTTAGTTCGGTTTACTTTACAGAATTAACTTGGTCATAATTTTTAATTTGTTTTGGTATGTTCCGGTTCAAACCGGTTCTGGTGAACCAAATTCGATAACTCCTAATTTTTTTTTTTTTGTTAAAGGGTATTCAATATTATAAATAAATGACCAATGGGCTATTTCCGAATTTAGGCCCATTTACATTAATCCCCTTAAGGCCTAAACCACAAACATCAAACCGAGTAAAACCAAAAATCAAAATTGACCCGGGTTTATCTAAAGCGAACCAGAATCAAACCGATCGCTCTCTAACCCTAACCCTAAACTGAAGAACTCAGTTTAAGCCGCCGCCCATGGGATTGCGGATGCTCATCGGAACAGGTCCTCCGGTGAGCCTGGACGACGCGAGTCAAACGGAGATGGTGATCCAAGATCCGTTGCCATCCCGCCACCGTAGAGCAGCTTTGAGGAGGAAGAAGAGTTCCGATCTTTGATTGTCGAAGAGATTCAGGCTCATACGTGAGAGATCAAAGGCGGTAGGGAGTAGATCTGGAACCTTCGACGGTGGTTCAGCTCCTCCTAGCCATAGACGACCTCCCCCATCGAACGACAGCCGTGAGAGCCTCCAGAATCTCCGGTCATCAGATCTAACCGCCTTACTCTCTCGATCCTTGCCGTAAATCTCCCTCTTCTACTCCCGTCGCATCACCGCCCATAGAGCTCTTACCGTCGGTGTGTCGAGGAAGCTTCTCCCTTCCACTGCTCCCTTGATTTTGATTTGAAAGTTTCACTTTGTTGATGTTGCAGTTTACGGATGAAGTGCCATGAGCCTTGGGGCTCTCTTCGTCGTCGGAATCGACGGAGAACCCCCACCGTCAGTACAAGCGGTTGTGATCAGAAGAAGAAAAGGGTTGGGAGAGAAAATCGCCGCGAGTGTCGATAACTCCTAAAGTTTAGTAGAGTGAGATGATGATTCAGGCGGTTGAGGATTACGACGATCGATCGAAGGAAGAAGACGATGAAGATCTTCCACGTTCCTTGTCTTGATGACAACTACTCTGATCTGTGAGCTCTTTCGTTTCTCTTTCTTCCATTTTCCTTTCTTCTTTATCTGATTCGGTGTATCATCAACAAGATCTCCATCCAACACAAAAGGGAACCTCTGCCACAGCTAACAATAGAATAGGATGTAGCATTAGCAAGGAAGACCCTGCTGAGGATACATATTCAGTCATCGATTGAGATGCAGCATCTTCCTTTCAAGTCCATCTGGATGGACTGAACAAGATTTTGGAGGACCGTAAGGATAAGGATGGTCTCCAGAGCTTTGTGGGTAACATGGGAGCAGCTTCGTCATCGATGGTGCCTAATTCTTGGGAGGATGAGAAGATTTCCTGGGACTTTGAGGATAGAAGTATAGCTAAATCTCCTTGTGGATCCTCCTCCTATGTTTCCGCCACTACAGGACGTGTCATCTGACTCAGCTGTTGACTAATATTTGTTGATTTTGACTTTGAAATCGGCACTATTTTTATAATTGGGTATGAAATTTGAATTTTCTTTGAGTATAGGTATAAATTGGCACCAAGAGTTTGTACAGGTATAAATTGACACTTTTGACAATTGTACAGGTCGGAAATGGCCCTTTTCCCGTAAGTTTAGGTCATCCGTTGTTCCCTGAACCACAAAAAATGAACAGTTTTGCTTATGATCCACTAATGAAACTTACTATGAATATGCTTTTCTATGCTAGATATTGTCGGAAGTCAAGGAGTTGAAGCATACTCAGATGAAACAAGCTGAGAGGATGATTACTTTGGAGATGGAGCTGGTAAAAATACTTTGCAAAACTCACAAATTGATACTTCTATTACAATTGCTTTAAGTACAAAATCTCTTATCTTTTGTTTGGGTTCTTGTAGCTTGAAACAAGAAGGGAGATACTTCGGCTAAAAGGGAGCAATGGAAGTTTTTAAGCACATGCATGGTAAGCTCAAATTAAGAATAAATTCTTGGGGTTTGTAATGCTTCTCTAGCTACTTCTTGTCTTTTGAACATATGTGAAGAAGAGAAAAAGGAATATGGAAATGATTTGACTCCCGATCGAGTTTGAAAGTTACTCTAAAGGAATACTCTTTCCTCTTTTATTGCTAATCCTTGACTTGGTATGCTTCAGTTTCAGTATGTCTTGATGAAAAATAGGTATATGATAGTTTTTTTACTCACTTCCATTGCTCTTTGACATAAAAAGGTTTGATTTTAACTATTACATGAAACTTACATTGACATTAAGCTAAAAGCTTTAAAACATTAAAAAGATTGTACATGTTCTTCTGGTTCACTTATTCACAAGCAAAATGCGCTAAGAAATTTATTAAGTAGACACTTGAGAAAGAGAGATCTTTGCTAGTTTTGGTGAGGCACCTGAAGTTTCCATCCTCGTTGAATAAGATCTCTTAAACGTTATCAAATCATATATGCAGATAGTATGACCTTCATCTCTCTCTCTCTCATACCTTATTCTTGTTGTTTTTGGACACCCTGAAAGCACCAAAGGATTGTGTCTAAGAAAGCAACCAGAAAAAGCTTCCATGTGAAGTCCAAACACAGATAGATCTTTACATTTTTAAAATTCATCAGTCAGAATAGAACTTCTGGTTGTAGTATACGAAAATGAAAGATCAAAGAGATATTTCACAAAATTGTATAAAATAGTTTAACAACAATTTAAAATATTATCCACCTAAATTGTATCAATTACGGACATATTTTAAAATATTATCCACCTAATTATTCCCATTATTCTAAACAAATTCGTTAAAAAGTCAGGAACAATACCTCTCTCTAGTGAGTTGTGGTGCTTATCCGTCTACTGTCTACGATTGTTTCGGCCAAAAGGGTTCATGAACCACTCTGGTTTGTGGGAAAGCAATATGTATCCAAACGTCAAGCCAGAGAAAATACCAGGTATGAATCCTATTGCAGCTGCTATCCAACTAATCACCTCTTCTTCGTCTTCTTCCTCTGATTCCGGCGTTTCATATTGTTGATGTGATGCTGGTGGTGTGTGAATAACTCTGCAAACTTTGTCAAGAGAAGAGCCAACAAGTCCCGGATTATCTCCAAAGGAAGAGCAAGGCTGCGTTTGAAACTGATTGCCTCCTGGTAGTAGACCTGAAAGCTGGTTATGAGAGAAGTTCATGTACGCAAGGAATGAGAGCTCCCCTAGCTCTTGTGGAATTTCTCCTGAAAGCTTGTTTTGAGAAACGTCCAGGGACTCGAGAGCTGTGAGGTTCCCCATAGATGAAGGGACGCGGCCAGTGAATGCATTGTTTGACAGGTTGAGCACATGAAGCTCTTTCAAGAGACCGATGGACTTTGAAATCTCTCCTTCGAATTTGTTTCCCGAAAAGTCGATTGCTGTGTAGATTTTTAAGATACTTACTAGCTCCAACCTATTGAATCTTGGTAATAGCCTAATTTATCTCCCATGTAATTGACATTCGGCCGATTTTCGTCGGTCCCAAGTGATGACATAGCAGTCCACTTGGAAAAGTAATCTGATAGATAGATCTTTACATTTTTAAAATTCATCAGTCAGAATAGAACTTCTGGTTGTAGTATACGAAAATGAAAGATCAAAGAGATATTTCACAAAATTGTATAAAATAGCTTAACAACAATTTAAAATATTATCCACCTAAATTGTATCAATTACGGACATATTTTTAAAATATTATCCACCTAATTATTCCCATTATTCTAATGCTCACTAACAAATTCGTTAAAAAGTTAGGAACATTACCTCTCCAGTGAGTTGTGGTGCTTCTCCGTCAATTGTTTCGGCCAAAAGGGTTCATGAACCACCACTTTGGTTTGTAGGAAAGCAATATGTATCCAATCGTAAATCCAAAGGAAATACCAGGTATGAATCCTATTGCAGCTGCTATCCAACTAATCACCTCTTCTTCGTCTTCTTCCTCTGATTCCGTCGTTTCATACTGTTGATGTGATGGTGGCGTGTGAATATCTCTGCAAACTTCGTCAAAAGAAGGTCCAAAAAGTCTCAGGCTTCCCTCGAAAGAAGAGCAATTCTGCGTCCGAAACTGAGTGCCCCCTGGAACTAGGCCTGAAAGCTGGTTATGAGAGAAGTTCATGTACGCAAGGAACGAGAGCTCCCCTAGCTCTTGTGGGATTTCCCCTGAAAGCTTGTTTTGGGAAACGTCCAGGGACTCGAGAGCTGTCAGGTTCCCCATAGATGAAGGGATGCTGCCAGTGAATACATTGTCTGCTAAGTTGAGCACATGAAGCTCTTTCAGTAGACCGATGGACGTTGGAATCCCTCCTTCAAATTTGTTTCCCGAAAAGTCGATTGCTGTGTAGATTTCAAGGATAAGTACCAGTTCTAACTCTACACCTTTATTCATCAAAACCAATGAATCTTGGTAATATCTATCTCCCATATACATTTTGTTAGACCCAACTTCATTTTCTCCAAATGATGACATAGCAGTCCACTTCGAAAAGTGCTCTGATGGCAAAGTTCCATAGAAGTGATTATGTGATATGTCGATGATTCGCAACTGAGGGAACGAGGCTTGATGTATTGGTCCATGAAATGCATTGGAGCGAAGGACAAGAACTTGCAGCTTTTGTAGAGAACCCAACCAGAACGGAAACGTGTCGTTGATTCTGTTGCTTTCCACGTTCAAAACTTCAAGAGTAGAGAAACAGATCAAAGATCTAGGAAGCTTTCCCACAAGTAGGTTATGACCAACGTCAAACGACCTTAGACTTTCAAATATATGCTTTGGAAGACCTCCGCTAAGATTATTATGCCGAAGGTTTAGATCCGAAAGATTACTCTTGAGATTTACCATACAACGAGGGATTGAACCGTTAAACTTGTTTTCAGATAAATCAAGAGTGTTTAGAGAATGCAACTCACATATGAAAGAAGGAATCTTTCCGGTGAAGTTGTTGTTGGAGCCAAGCAAGTGCCTCATAGATGGTTTCCGGACAGAGGATAGTGCTTGTTTCTTTTTTGATCTTTGAAAACCGATGAAAGTATTGTTTGAAAGATTCACGTACGTCAAATTTGGTAGAGTCCATAACCAGGCAGGGACTTGACCTTCGATTTTGTTGTTGGAGATGTCCAATAGCGTCACTTCATATTGGGTTCTTAGGAGCTCTGGAAACTCGGTGATACCGCAGCCTGACAAGTACAAAGAATCTATCTCCTGTGAAAGGGGATTTGAAACTGAACTCTTGTTTGTTGTTGAAACATGGTTGCCTGAGAGATCTACTTCATAGAGGCTTTTGGAATATGATAAGATATCATTCAAGTCAATCGTAGTGGTGGTGTTCAAATAGGATAGGTAAAGACTTTCAAGTGACTTGAGAGGAGAGAAGATACTAAAGTCAACTGGGCGGCCTTGGGTGTCGAAATGAGAAAGGTCAAGATCCGAAAGGTTGACTAATCTGGAAATGGATCTCGGGATTGGCCCTTTGAAGTTGTTGCCTCCAAGGGATAAATATTCTAGGTTAGATGGTGAAGTGATATAAGGAGGAAACGCACCACTGAACTGATTGTCGGAGAGTGATAAATCCGACAACCCTGTCAAATTCAGTAGTACATTGGGAAAGTTGCCAATGAGCATATTATGATCAACAAATAAGTAGGTCAACTGGTTTAGATTGCCAAAAGAAGATGGGATTTCACCAATGAGATTGTTTCTCCAAAGGTTGAGATAGGTGAGATGAGAGAGGTTTCCAATTGAATTTGGGATTTCACCAACGAGATTGTTTCTAAAAAGGCGGAGATCGGTGAGTTGAGAAAGCTTTCCAATTGAATATGGGATTTTACCAGAAAATTGATTAAAAAAAAGGTAGAGATGAGAAAGGTTTCCAATCGAAGATGGAATCCGACCACTGAAATAATTTTCCGAAAGGCTGAGAGTGATAAGATTAGAAAGATTTCCAATGGAATCTGGGATTTGGCCAGTAAGATTGTTATATGAAAGGTCAAGAGTGCTTAGAAAAGGAAGGTTTTGAAGACTGCTATTGGAATGAAACTGACCATGGAGGCCGCTGCAGCGAAGGTGTAGCTCGATCACTTCTCCGGACTTGGCATTGCACGTGATACCCGTCCAACTACAACAGTCGCTGTTATTCCCCCATGACTCCGTCTTCCGATGACCATCGTTTGAACAATAATTATTAAACTTTCCAATCTCAAACNTGACCATGGAGGCCGCTGACGTCTTATAAAAAACGACACAACTGACTTTGAATATATCCATGCATGATGCATGTATAAGTTTTATAAAGTAATGCTCAGCATTTCTGTAACTAATTGATATGAACAAAGGACATACGTATATATAGATGCGAGAGTCTAACAGGAAAAGTAAAGATAACATTGCAGGAAAAAATAAATTACATGTGCATATAAAGGGAGAGTAATTTAAGGTTCGAAACAGAGTTGCTCAACTACAAAGTTGGCAAAAAACAGAGTAAAAGAGAAACGCACAAAGCAAAACTTAACAGAAATCTAAACCAATCTGGATTTGGACAAAGCTGGCTTAATGAGTAGTTACTTTGACTTTCCCCGTCCAGATTCTTCAGATAGGCTTTAAGCCTATAATAACGAAATAGTTGTTAAACAAATATAATTTCATTCTGATGAAAGCTAACAAATTCGTATAAAAGTCAGGACATTACCTCTCTAGTGAGTTGTAGTGCTTCTCTGTCTACGATTGTTTCGGCCGAAAGGGTTCGTGAACCACTTTGGTTTATAGGAAAGCAATATGTATCCAATCGTCAAACCACAGAAAACACCAGGTATGAATCCTATTGCAGCTGCTATCCAACTAATCACCTCTTCTTCGTCTTCTTCCTCTGATTCCGGCGTTTCATATTGTTGATGTGATGCTGGTGGTGTGTGAATAACTCTGCAAACTTTGTCAAGAGAAGAGCCAACAAGTCCCGGATTATCTCCAAAGGAAGAGCAACGCTGCGTTTGAAACTGATTTCCTCCTGGTAGTAGACCTGAAAGCTGGTTATGAGAGAAATTCATGTACGCAAGGAACGAGAGCTCCCCTAGCTCTTGTGGAATTTCTCCTGAAAGCTTGTTTTGGGAAACATCCAACGACTCGAGAACTCTCAGATTCCCCATAGATGAAGGGATGCGGCCAGTGAATGCATTGTTTGCCAAGTTAAGCGCACAAAGCTCTTTTAATAGACCGATGGACTTTGGAATCTCTCCTTCAAATTTGTTTTCCGAAAAGTCGATTGCTGTCAAGATTTGAAGGATACGTACCAGCTCCAACTCTACACCTTTATTCATCAAAACCATTGAATCTTGGTAATAGCTATCTCCCATATACATAACGAGTGATTTATCTCCCATGTACTTTCCGGAAGACTGATCTTCGTCGGTCCTAAGTGATGACATAGCACTCCACTTTGAAAAGTACGCTGATGGCAAAGTTCCATCGAAGTAATTATGTGATATGTCGATGATTCGCAACTGAGGGAAGGAGGCTTGATGAATTGGTCCATGAAATGCATTGGAGCGAAGGACAAGAACTTGCAGCTTTTGTAGAGAACCCAACCATAAAGGAAATGTGTCGTTGATTCTGTTGCTTTCCACATTCAAAACTTCAAGAGTAGAGAAACTATTCAAAGATCTTGGGAGCTTTCCCACAAGTTGGTTATGACCGACGTCAAGCGACCTTAGGCTTTCAAATATATCCTTTGGAAGACCTCCGCTAAGATTATTATGACGAAGGTTTAGATCTGAAAGAGTATTATTGAGGTTTCCCAAACAAGGAGGGATTGAACCGTTAAAGTTGTTATCAGATAGATCGAGAATGTTTAGAGAACGAAACTCGCATATGAAAGAAGGAATCTTGCCAGAGAAGTTGTTGTTGGAGCCAAGCAAGCACCTCAATAATGGTTTCCGGACAGAGGATAGTCCTTGTTTCTTCTTTGATGTTTGGAAACTGATGAACGTGTTATTGGAAAGATTCAGGTAGTACAAATTTGGTAGAGTCCATAACCAGTCAGGAACTTGACCTTGGATTTTGTTGTTGGAGATGTCTAGAAATTCAATTCCATGTAGGGTTCTTAGGAGCTCTGCTGGAAACTCGGTGATACCGCAGCCTGACAAGTGCAAAAATTCTATCTTCTGTGAAGGGGGATTTGAAACAGAACTTTTGTTTGTTGTTGAAACATGGTTGCCTGAGAGATCTAATGTAGAAAGGCTTTTGGAATATGAAAATATATCATTCAAGTCAATCGTAGTGATGGTGTTTAAATGGGAAAGGGCAAGATCTTCGAGTGACTTGAGAGGCGAGAAGATACTGAAGTCAACTGGACGGCCTTGGGTGTCGAAATGAGAAAGGTCAAGATACGAAAGGTTGACTAATTTGGAAATGGATCTCGGTATTGGCCCTTTGAAGTTGTTTCTGCCAAGGATTAATTGTTCTAGGTTAGATGGTGAAGATGTATTACCAAACTCAAGAGTGCCGTTGAGTTGGTTACCACTCAAAAAAATTTGAGTCAAAGAAGGAATGGTGAAGAGAGAAGAAGGGATAGTTCCACTGAAAGCGTTGCCATGTGCGTGAAAATTTCCCAAGTTCCATAGTGAAGTGATATTTGGAGTAAGCGCGCCACTGAACTGATTGTAGGAGATATCTAAATATGACAAACTTGTCAAGTTCAATAGTACATTGGGAAAATTTCCACTGAGCATATTGCTACCAACAAATAAGTAGGTCAGCTGGTTTAGATTGCCAAAAGAAGATGGAATTTCACCTACGAGATTGTTTCCAAAAAGGCGGAGATCAGTGAGTTGAGAAAGATTTCCAATTGAATTTGGGATTTCACCAGAAAATTGATTATACATAAGCTGGAGAGAGGTTAGCTGAAAAAGGTTTTCAATGTAAGATGGAACCCGACCACTGAAATAATTTTCCGAAAGGCTGAGAGTGATAAGATTAGAAAGATTTCCAATGGAATCTGGGATTTGGCCAGTAAGATTGTTATATGAAAGGTCAAGAGTGCTTAGAAAAGGAAGGTTTTGAAGACTGCTATTGGAATGAAACTGACCATGGAGGCCGCTGCAGCGAAGGTGTAGCTCGATCACTTCTCCGGACTTGGCATTGCACGTGATACCCGTCCAACTACAACAGTCGCTGTTATTCCCCCATGACTCCGTCTTCCGATGACCATCGTTTGAACAATAATTATTAAACTTTCCAATCTCAAACTCGTTTTTGAAAGCGAGAAGTGCATCCCTTTGTTCGGGACGACACAAGAAATGCTGCCTAGTACTAGTAGTAGGAGGAGCCGCAAGCGCGTCTTCGAAATAACAAACGAAAAAGAAAATAAAAGAAAGAGTAAATAGATAACGTGGAAAAAAGAGAATTTTTCCGAAGCCTTTCATTTAAATTTTCTTGAATTTTTTAAAAAAAAAAGAGAACGAAGAAAACAAGGAAAATGTGAGATGGTAAATAGATAACATGGTTTCGTGCTCTTATATATACATAATCATAATACACTCTACTCCACAAATACAATAAATCCAACACAGCTTGACTGACTCAGTATATAACTAGTCTTTCTACCAAGTGTTCTTTACGTTGAAATGCAAAGACTTTTAAAAGTCTTTACGTTTGAATAGTCAAGTTCCGCACATTCTTAATTACGTACAGTAGGGGAAACTTCAAAAATTGTTGAGATGTCAAGATTTTCCATCCCACATGGATGTTTGAAAAAAAAAAATCCGAAAATGCTAAAGCCCAATAATATAGGGGAATAAAAATAAAATGCAGGCCCATTTGACCATATGCCACCGAACTCAGAAAAGTATAAATATTTGGAGAAATCACATATCCTAGACCAAGAAGAGCGAGCCCAAATAATAATAAACTCTGGTTGTGACTTGTGATAATGGTTTGTGAATTAAGATATACTAGATATGAACCCGTACGTATGTGCGGGATTGTTTTCATAAGTAATATTTGATTTCTTGTAACATATACAGAGTTGTGCCAAGACGAAAATATATCTGAAGTGACTTAAAAAAATACCCCAATACAATAAAAAAAAAAAATCTACAAAAACAAATACCTTTGTCGTTGAAAGAAAACAAAAACAATATAACTATACAAACTAACAAAAGATTAGTTCTAAAACATTTTTCTTTCTTTTTTCCACTAATTCGTTAACTAAACTTTCAAAATCAAATTTCTAACCAATCTTCTCCAAACAACAACAATCACTTACAAATATAAAAATAATTTGGATGTAACTATTTAGGAAAATAGAATAAATAGTGTTAAAGAGTTAAAAACTTGAATAATTTTACTTTAGTATATTTACAATTGATTTAGTGAGAGACACTCTGAAGGAAAACTTTGTTTACTGAGTTCTGTTCAGAAAAGAGGAGAAAACGATATATATTTCTTTGCTTACCCTAAATATTTATTAACTTTTTAAAAAACTTTAATTGTTGAAGTAATTGTTTTCTAATTACTTAATTAAACCCATATCGAAGCCCAATATTTGTTTCGTATTTATCTATATTATTAACACATTATTTTAGCATAACCATTAAGTCTCGTATAAACATAACTCTATTAGGACTAAAGTCTAACTAATATATGCTCCTAATTTTTTCCCCAAAATTTAATGCACTAAACGAATGTTTCTTTTTTCCTAACTATGGCAAGGCTCTGAACATATAGTTATGTTGTTGTTAATAGAAATGGTTATGGAAACTTCTTAAATATAACTTTCATAAATATTGGGTATGAAATTGTTGGTATACAATAATCTATTTCAAATAGTTTAATATGTGTGGATGTATGCACTTGCTCCTTAATACGATTACATGTTTTCTCATTTAAAGTCTAAACACAATAAAATCAATCACAAGTAGTATAGTTTTCAGTCACAATTAAAGTCTATTAATTGTACTACTCCCTGGTAATATGGTTTTGTACTTGTTTCTTGTGTGATCCAACATTAATTCTCCATGGTTAAAACTCTGCATAAACACACCCAAATTATTAGCTAATTTAAATACCAAACAATAAAATTCTTAATGTGTTTGATTCCCGAGTCCAAAATATCAAACCAAAGTTTGCCATCTTTAAAAAAAACACACAAATCAATAATTTATAAAAAATAATCTTTAGTACAATTAATTCAAACCATAATAGATGAAATTTTATTATAGATATTAAATTATACTATTAACAATTTTTTTTATTTTAATTAAATATAATATTTTTTATAAAAATAGATTTTAGACAAAATTAGAATTTAGTAGCTCTGTTATTTAAGAACATTAAGATATTTTCATAAGTTTTAAAATAATAATTTCTGGATATATAAATTACCTATAATTTAAATATATTCTTATTAATCAGTTTGAAATCAATATAAAAGAGCATATTCCTTTTATAGTTGTTTCATTAGTTATTTTCTTATTATTAATTATTGTTTCATTTTCATAAAAATATGATTAAATTTTAAAACAAATTTGAAAATCTAACTTTTAAACAAAATGAAAAAGCCAGAATGACGTAGTATGCTTCATTCAATGGTTCCCCATAGATGAAGGGATGCGGCCAGCGAAAGCATTGTTTGCCAAGTTAAGCACACGAAGCTCTTTCAATAGACCGATGGACTTTGGAATCTTTCCTTCAAATTTGTTTCCTGAAAAATCGATTGCTGTGTAGATTGTGAGGATACGTACCAGCTCCATCTCTACACCTTTATTCATCAAAACCATTGAATCATGGTAATACCCTGATGTATCTTCCATGTAACTGATGACATTCGACTGATCTTCGTTTGTCTCAAGTGATGACATTGCAGTCCACTTGGAAAAGTAATCTGATGGCAAAGTTCCATCGAAGTGATTATGTGATATGTCGATGATTCGCAACTGAGGGAACGAGGCTTGATGTATTGGTCCATGGAATGCATTTGAGCGAAGGACAAGAACTTGTAGCTTTTGTAGAGAACCCAACCAGAACGGAAACGTGTCGTTGATTCTGTTGCTTTCCACGTTCAAAACTTCAAGAGTTGAGAATCGGTTCAAAGGTCTTGGAAGCTTTCCCACAAGTAGGTTATGACCAACGTCAAACGACCTTAGACTTTCAAATATATGCTTTGGAAGACCTCCGCTAAGATTATTCTGACGAAGGTTTAGATCTGAAAGATTTCTCTTGAGATTTCCCAAACAATGAGGAATTGAACCACTGAAGTTGTTTTCAGATAAATCGAGAGTGTTTAGAGAATGCAACTCACATATGAAAGAAGGAATCTTTCCGGNTCAATGGTTCCCCATAGATGAAGGGATGCGGCCAGCGAAAGCATTGTTTGCCAAGTTAAGCACACGAAGCTCTTTCAATAGACCGATGGACTTTGGAATCTTTCCTTCAAATTTGTTTCCTGAAAAATCGATTGCTGTGTAGATTGTGAGGATACGTACCAGCTCCATCTCTACACCTTTATTCATCAAAACCATTGAATCATGGTAATACCCTGATGTATCTTCCATGTAACTGATGACATTCGACTGATCTTCGTTTGTCTCAAGTGATGACATTGCAGTCCACTTGGAAAAGTAATCTGATGGCAAAGTTCCATCGAAGTGATTATGTGATATGTCGATGATTCGCAACTGAGGGAACGAGGCTTGATGTATTGGTCCATGGAATGCATTTGAGCGAAGGACAAGAACTTGTAGCTTTTGTAGAGAACCCAACCAGAACGGAAACGTGTCGTTGATTCTGTTGCTTTCCACGTTCAAAACTTCAAGAGTTGAGAATCGGTTCAAAGGTCTTGGAAGCTTTCCCACAAGTAGGTTATGACCAACGTCAAACGACCTTAGACTTTCAAATATATGCTTTGGAAGACCTCCGCTAAGATTATTCTGACGAAGGTTTAGATCTGAAAGATTTCTCTTGAGATTTCCCAAACAATGAGGAATTGAACCACTGAAGTTGTTTTCAGATAAATCGAGAGTGTTTAGAGAATGCAACTCACATATGAAAGAAGGAATCTTTCCGGTGAAGTTGTTGTTGGAGCCAAGCAAGTGCCTCATAGATGGTTTCCGGACAGAGGATAGTGCTTGTTTCTTTTTTGATCTTTGAAAACCGATGAAAGTATTGTTTGAAAGATTCACGTACGTCAAATTTGGTAGAGTCCATAACCAGGCAGGGACTTGACCTTCGATTTTGTTGTTGGAGATGTCCAATAGCGTCACTTCATATTGGGTTCTTAGGAGCTCTGGAAACTCGGTGATACCGCAGCCTGACAAGTACAAAGAATCTATCTCCTGTGAAAGGGGATTTGAAACTGAACTCTTGTTTGTTGTTGAAACATGGTTGCCTGAGAGATCTACTTCATAGAGGCTTTTGGAATATGATAAGATATCATTCAAGTCAATCGTAGTGGTGGTGTTCAAATAGGATAGGTAAAGACTTTCAAGTGACTTGAGAGGAGAGAAGATACTAAAGTCAACTGGGCGGCCTTGGGTGTCGAAATGAGAAAGGTCAAGTATTTCAAGGTTGACAAATTTGGAAATGGATTTTGGGATTGGCCCTTTGAAGTTGTTACTTCCAAGGGATAAATATTCTAGGTTAGATGGTGAAGTGATATTAGGAGGAAGTGCGCCACTGAACTGATTTTCCGAGATATCGAAATCCAACAACCCTGTCAAATTCAGTAGTACAATCGGAAAGTTGCCACTAAGCTCATTGCCACCAACAAAAAATATGGTCAGGTGGTTTAGATTGCCAAAAGAAGATGGGATTTCACCAACGAGATTGTTTTCCAAAAGGCCGAGATCGGTGAGTTGAGTAAGCTTTCCAATGGAAGATGGAATTTCACCAGAGAATTGATTAAAATAAAGCCGGAGAAAGGTGAGTTGAGTTAAGTTTCCAATGGAAAATGGAATCCGACCACTGAAATGATTTCCCAAAAGGGCTAAGTCTAATAAGATTAGAAAGGTTTCCAATGGAATCTGGGATTTGGCCAGTAAAATCGTTACCTGAAAGCTCAAGAGTGGTGAGTTTTGAGTAAGATTTCCAATTGAAGACGGGATTTGGCCATTAAGATCGTTAGATGAAAGGTAAACAGTGGTGAGATGAAAAAGTTTTCCAATCGAAGAAGGGATTGGACCATTAAAAGCATTATATGAAAGGTCAAGAGTGGTTAGAAAAGGAAGGTTTTGAAGACTGCTATTGGAATGTAACCGGCCATGGAGAAAGCTGCAGCTAAGGTCTAGCTCGATCACATCTCCGGACTTGGCATTGCACGTGATACCCTCCCAACTACAACAGTCACTGTTATTCCCCCATGACTCCGTCTTCGGATGAGGTTTAATGCCATACAGGTATTTACAATCAAGATTAGGCTTCCCAATATGAAACTCGTTTTTTGAAAGCGACAAGTGCATCCCTTTGTTCGGGACGACACAGAAAATGCCTAGTAATAGGAATAGCCGCAAGCACGTCTTCGAAATAACAAATGAAAAAGAAAATAAAAGAAAGAGTTACATGAGGAATGATACTCGTCGAGTTCCAAAAGCCTTTCATGTGAATTTTCTTGAATCAAAAATAATGAAGAAGACTGGAAACTGTGAGATGGTAAATAATTAACATGGTTTCGTGGTCTCTTTTATAAACAGAATAATAATACATTCTACCCCACAAGGTTAATAAATCCAACACAGCTTGACTGACTTCATTTTTTAAAATGCAAAGACTTAAAAAGAGTCTTTACATTTGACTGACTTCGTTTTTTCTTACTTTTATTTAACGTATAGAAAACTTCAAAAGACAAGTTGTTTGTTCCATTATAATCTCAGGAGCTTGTGGGCAAAATTAGAATGTACTTTGTACTATATTTCAACACCCAAATTATGAAATGTTCGTCGAAGAGGCAAGCCTCCGATGTTCATGAACTAGCGGATGAGTTGCAGATTCCATGTACTATTGATCGGAAACCTCAATGGGTTTATACACCTTTGTAGAATTACTTGTTCCTCGATCTATATCTCAATTTTTAATATATAGATCATTAAATCGTACGTTTTCATAAAAAAAAAAAAAAGATAACTCTTTGATAGATACTTAGATAATGAATAATGATACTCCGTTTGCAGATCAAGAACCATTGAGATTTATGAAAACGATTATCTTTGACATCTTCAAGACATCTGCAACTCATCGGCTACTTTTCAAAACATATTCCTTGATCGAAATCTTCTTGGTGTTTGAATTAAGTTTGATTCCAAAAATTATATATGCATATGTAAGTGTTTTATGTATATATTATGTGCACTTTCGTTCTACTGTAAAAATTTAACATAGTTGGATACAGTTTAAAAGTCAGCAAGGAATTCACAAGGCCAATGTTTCGATTCGATTTTGGTTCGGTTTACAGTTACAGAATTTGTTTTGGTTTGTTCCGGTTCAAACCGGTTCTGGTGAACCGAATTCGATAACTTCTAGTTTTAGTAGAGTGAGATGAAATGATGATTCAGGCGGTTGAGGAATACAACGATCAATCGAAGGAAGAAGACGATGAAGATCTTCCACGTTCCTTGTCTAGACGACAACTACTCTTATCTGTGATCTATTTCGTTTCTCTTTCTTCCTTCTTCGTTTCTTCTTTATCTGATTCGGTTTATCATCAATTTCTGGATTTGTTTCTTCTTCTTTTTTTTTTGTTGACCAGGATAATCGATGAGAGCACCGGAGACGCGGCGGTTGTGGATCCAGTTGATCCGGAGAAAGTGATCGCATCAGCTGAGGAGCACCAGGTTAAGATCAAGTTCGTACTCACCACGCATCATCACTGGTAAAAAAAAAAACCTAACATTCATCCCTCTAGTTCGCTACTAGTCGATAATGATTCATCAACATCAACAATTCAACCTTAGTAGAACCATAAAAATACTTACTCTTTGATTGGTTGGTTGATGTGATGATAAAAGGGATCATGCTGGTGGAAACGAGAAGATAAAGCAATTGGTGCCTGGGATCAAAGTATATGGAGGTTCTCTGGATAAGGTGAAAGGATGTACTGATGCTGTTGATAATGGTGACAAGTTGTCTTTGGGTCAGGATGTCAACATTTGTGCTCTCCACACCCCTTGGTATGTTCCTCTTTTCATGGCTTTAGATGCATTTAATCTTAACTTTGATTTGATTGACTTAAGTCATTTCTCTCTTGTTACAGCCACACCAAGGGTCACATTAGTTATTATGTGACTGGTAAAGTAGGAGAAACCCCAGCTGTATTCACCGGAGATACACTTGTAAGTAGTAACATAACGCTGGATCCTCTTGTTCTCCCCTAACATCTTCGACTCATGCTCTGACAAATCTATTAATGGTTTCACATTATTTACACACACACACACACACACACGAATCTTAACACTTTTTTGTCTTGTGTTCTACCAAATTATGAATCTCTATTACTAATTCCAGTTTACTTTGACCCTATACAGTTTGTTGCTGGATGTGGGAAGTTTTTTGAAGGGACAGCTGAACAGATGCATCAGTCGTTGTGTGTGACCCTGGCTGCATTACCTAAACCGACACAGGTTTACTGCGGCCATGAGGTAAATATATCAACAGCTTTAATATGTCTTTTGAGTTCTTAACTCATAAAATGAATGCCTATAGAACTGAATAGCCCGCTATTCATTTCTTATGATTCTTAGTACACCGTTAAGAATTTGGAATTTGCTCTAACTGTGGAACCAAACAACGAGAAGATACAGCAGAAGTTATCATGGGCTCGTCAACAGCGCCAAGCAAATCTTCCCACAATCCCTTCAACACTAGAGGAAGAGCTCGAAACTAATCCATTTATGCGCGTCGATAAGCCAGAGATACAGGTTACTACTAACTCTATTCAGTTCACGTTCTCTGAACAAGGCTAGATTACTTGTGTGCAGGCTCTTGTTTATTTGGTTTTGATCAGTTATCACTAGATATTGAAACTTTACTCTTGTCGCATCTTGGGATCAAAATTGTTATTTTTTTGCAGGAGAAACTTGGTTGCAAGTCGCCAATTGATACACTCAGGGAAATCCGGAACAAGAAAGATCAGTGGAAGGGCTGATAAATGGAGAGCTTCTTTCTTGCATATGCTTTTTGTATGTTGTGGTCAGTGAAGTGATCCTGTAAAAGGTGTATGAACCGAATCGGTCATCTTTATATTCTGTGTGAAACTGATAACCGGTTTGATAAACCAAAATCGTACCGACCTGTAACCTTGCACCCTTTTTGAGTTCCCAGTTTATTGTGGATAATTTACTGTCTCCACCATTGAATGTTTTCCTCATGATTTTTTTTTTCCGTTTTAGAGAATATGTGGAAATCAAACTAATTGGTTCGATTGGAGAATTAAGACATGGTGGTAAGTTACAACCACCCCACGGCGATACAATTGAGACTTGAAGAAACTTCGAATACATTATCATGCTCCATATTACTGCCAAGTGGCAATGAATAGAGATGAGAATGGGTTTTTACGTTTAGGTCCTTTTTCTTCATCCAGAGATCGTTATTTGTCCAATAGATTGAAAGGTGAGAACTGGAGAAGCCAGAACTTCACCATACTTTTTTGTTTTTTTTGTCAACAAGATTTCAACAAGACACTGTACATCTCCTACCTTTCAGTATATTTCAGAAAAATCTGAACAAATCTTCTTACATTTTTTTAAGTTATCTTTCTTTGTAGGAACGATGAATATAATAAACACCAAATGCATCATCTTTTTGAACCAACCAAAGCAGATGCTCTTACCTCCCGCTTCCTTGTCTCTCAACGACAAGCTTACTCTATATTCCTCTAGAACCCATTTTCAGATGTCTCGTCTGATCTCCATCCAACCCTCTCGCCGTCTCATCGTCTCCAATGCTGCTTCTTCTTCTCCTTCTCTCTCTGGCGGCTTCCAAGGTACTAATCCTAAACACATCCAAAAAGATTGTTACTTTCTTTCTAATTTCTACTCAAAATCATCTTGTTTCTTCATAATTCGTGTTCAGTAACCATATTGATGTTTATGGGTTTTCACCTATAAGATTCAGTACTTCTGCTCAATTTGAAACATTTTGAGCTTCTTGTTTCAATTGGATGATCTATTAGATTGACTTTTGTGTTTCTTTTAATTTATTTGAGTAATTTAGATGCTGGAGGCCAGAGTAAAGAGGAGATGGAAGCTGAAACAGAACAGGACCCAATGAACTTGGCTGATCCAGACAGCTGTTTCTGTGAGTTTCAAGGTGTTCATATACACCACAAAGTTTTTGATCCACAGACACTCTCTGATGATGTTTCAACCACAAGCCTCGATGCTCAAGAAACACGAAAAACAGACTTCCCCATGATTCTATTGCACGGCTTCGGCGCTTCTGTGTTCTCCTGGAACAGAGTTATGAAGCCTCTGGCTCGGCTTGTCCGTTCTAAAGTTCTAGCCTTTGATAGACCAGCATTTGGCTTGACTTCTCGGATTTTTCACCCGTTTAGTGGTACTACCAATGATGCAAAACCTTTGAATCCCTACTCCATGGTGTATTCCGTGCTCACTACGCTCTACTTCATCGATTTTCTAGCTGCCGAGAAGGCCATTCTTGTGGGGTAAGTTATTAGGTTCCATATACTTGTACTTGCATTTGTTTGTTAAGTAGTGCCACCATAAGCTGAGATTGTTTTTCATATGGCTCTAGGCATTCTGCAGGTTGCCTTGTAGCTGTAGATTCTTACTTTGAAGCTCCTGAGCGTGTTGCTGCTCTCATTCTAGTTGCTCCAGCTATATTCGCTCCTCGTCCTGTGGTTGCAACTGATGCTGGAGATAACCGAGGCAAAGAAGCTTCCTCGAGCAATTTTCTAGGGACTATAGTTGAGTTGACCAAAGTCGTTATAAGAGCAATTTTAAGAGCGGTAACAGGGATGGCGAATATGCTTAATTCTCTATACAAGAAAGCTTTAGCAGCTTTCCTCAGATCCTTTATTGGAGTAATGCTGGTACTGCCTTTATCTCATCTTCATATGTTCTTAGACAAAGCAAAGAGTGGTCTAGAACCTCTAAATGATCTTACTTGATGTGTTTTAAGGTGTTTGTTTTTTCGTTAGGTGAGAATGGCTATCAATAAATTCGGAGTAACAGCTGTTAGAAACGCTTGGTATGACTCAAAACAAGTGACGGATCACGTCGTGCAGGGTTACACAAAGGTAAAAACAATTTTGGTGTTTTCAGGTTTTATTTATATCTTCTGCATTGTCATGTTACATGCTTGAAAATTTGATTTGCATTTGTTGCAAAAACAAAACAGCCTCTAAAAGCCAAGGGATGGGACAAAGCTCTTGTGGAATTCACCGTCGCTACAATAACAGATACTAATGGCTCAGAGAAAAAACCTCCATTGTCTAAAAGACTACAAGAAATCAAATGCCCCGGTAACTTCTCCTTTTATTCAAACCTATAGTTTCGTGTAGATTAATGTATTTTATATGTCTGAACCAATGATTTAACACCATATTTCTTGGTAATAGTTCTGATTGTGACTGGAGATACGGACCGGATTGTGCCAGCATGGAACGCAGAGAAGCTGGCACGAGCCATACCGGGATCAGTGTTTGAAGTAATTAAGAAATGCGGTCATCTTCCTCAAGAGGAAAAGCCAGATGAGTTCATATCTATTGTTGCAAAGTTTCTAGAGAATGCTTTTGGAGGGTCACAACAACAAGAAGTGAACGTAAAGTTTCAAGGCATTGTATCATGAAATGAAACTATTTTTATAGCTCAATCAAAACTTGGGGTTGGTAAAGAATCTTGATGTTATTAGACCTAAAGAAACAAGGTAAGACCAGATAATATAGAAAAACCTAGATACATTGATTCTTTAACAGACTGGTTTATAAGCGAGAACAAATACAACGAAATGAAGCTCTAAATAGCAAACACGAAATAATTATTTGATTAGCAGTAAAAAATCTTGTTCACAAAGAAGATGATGATACAAGAAACAAGTCAAAGAGCATATTGCAAATGGAACTACTTAATAATAATAATCTCTTTCTTTCCTTTTGCTCGTTGGTTGATTCGTCTAAGTTGCACCAAACTTGGAACATACGAACAGAACAAAAGTGGGTAACAATCTTTATATTTTTTCAAAAGTATCCAAGAATCCGGAGGTAAATCTCCGAATTTCACAGATATGAGATATTCCTCTTCTCCAACAATGTAAGCTGCATATCTCTCCAACCATTGAGATCCGATGGAATTGAAAACCATAGCGACTTTCTTCTCTACGTCAATGAAGAAGCTCCGAAAGTGACCCATGTTACCACATTAGGTTCAATCTTAGTTGTCATCCATATCTCCATTCCTGAATTGGAGCGTTGTTTTAAGACAGCGAGTTGCTCTTCTCTAACACAAGATAGAGTCACATCTTCTAAACCACACATGCAAGAGTGAAAGGGCAAAGGAAGGCGGCCCGGTACAAATCTCTCTGCTGTGAAATCGAAACAGAGTAAAAGCACTTCAACGTAACTTGGTTTTGACGGTTCCTTTATTTTTTTGGTTCCTGAGCAAAGAAGTAAGTATTTCCCTACAAGGACACGCCTCTTTTGATGGTACTTGTGTATGGGTTGGATCCACCTGGTTTGCTCTAAATACGGATTCCAAACCACGCGCCACCTGTTGTCTTTGATGACGCAGAACAATAAGCCATCCCAATGAAAGACGTTAAATACCTCAACTCGGTTGAGTATATTTGCTCGCTTTATACATGGACCAATTACAAAGTCGTCCTTGCTGCGGAGTCCTTGGATATCAAATTTTCATTGAATAAACCCTAGAATCCATCACCATGAACCCAAGATGCTGTTTCCTTGTTTTCTCAATTATCTGGTTTCTTGATAAATAGTTCCATGCTTTACAAGTATATCGTGCTACACTCAGAGATTTTAATGGAACTCTAGAGAATATCTCCTCTACCAAATCCCCTGGAAGGTCACACATTCTCGTCAGAAAAAGGCAGTTGAACTTATGAAGTCTGCTGGTAGTCCATCAAGTACAGTATATAGATCAGGAGATGCTCTTACCCAACTTTTAGGTCCTGATAATCTTGGTCAATGAGGGCAATGGGTAGAAACATGAACAAAACCAAACTATCTTGTTTCCAAATGAAGCATAAGATTTTTACTGAAATGCAAGAGAATCAAATACATCTCCAGCAAACAGTCCATGAGCTACGAGATGAGATTGACAAACTAAAGAATCAGGTTAGCTAGAGGCTTTCTTTTTGTTTGGTTAACTGCTATATTATTATATGTTCGAATTAATAACTTTTTATATATGTTACAGAGACTAGAAACTGAGACTGGTGAAAACTCAGCAGCAAGAGTAAGTATTGTAATTTATTAGTAAGTATACAGATTTTTTTATAATTACTTAGAATATGACATGTTTTTATTCTACTAACTATTTTGTAGAGTGTGAACAAAGGATCACAACCTAAGTGTGTCTTGATTGATTGGGCTGGTGATTATGCAAACGTTGCTGAGGGACGCATTATTTCTTCTGATCCAAAGGATATGGTGAATAACAGTCCATTAGGCCTTTACGATCTTAAAGTACTTGTTGAGACTGCTACTATACCAGAAGCATCCCTTTGGAGACCTGCTCATCAAATTTTCACAATTGAGAACGCTGTTGGGCATATGATTGCCTGGCCTGCCAAAAAGTGTGTTAATCTAGAACAGGAGCTGCAGCAAGATGATATTGCAACACTGGTAAAGGTTTTTTTTACTTTGTCATGACTTGATTAGTATCAGTTAACATAGTTAGGTTATTGACACAATGTGTTTGACAGGGTACAAAGAAAGATTCATTGAACAAATGCAAACTACTCGACTTGTCGAATAATGATGTAGTTGTTGCTGAATGACGTTGGCTATCAAAAGATCCAAAGGCATTGGTGAATGGACTTCCAATCGGACCAAAGGCTGTTAAAGTATTTGTTGATGAGGTGCATCAGTCCGAGACATTTATATGGAGGGCTACGATGGAAGTGACATACCTTGAGGACTGTTTACTGTCTTTTGTTGCATGGCCTTATTGCAAAGTTGTATTTGAAAACACCAACACAGATGGAGCATGTCAGAAATCTCCAGTTCATAAATCTGCATCAATTGATCAATCAGGAGAAAAATCAGCAGCAACAAAGACGAAGTCTACATCATCAGGTCAAAAATCTGCAGCAACATCAAAGGAGAAATCATCTGCAGCAGATCCTAAATCAGGAGAGAAGTCTCTAACAAAAGGTTCAAATCTCCTTCAACTGAAATTGAACTAACTTCACAATCCCCTCTTCGGAGATCTCTAGTAAATAACAACACATGTTATGTATTTATTATAGTTAGTATTCTCTCTTTATTAAATGGTTTATATTGTAAACATGTTAGAGGAAAAACATAGGTGGAGGTATGAAGGAAAATCAGAAGTGTAAGCTGATGGATATTAGCGGAAAGAAGCGGATTGTTGCTGAGGGACGTGTTTATAAAACTGACCCGGAGCATAAGGTCCACTCTGTTACATTGGGTCCTAATGCTGCTAGTGTTTGGATTGAAAAAGTGAAGGTAGATGATGCAGCAGTCTGGAAGACATCAGATGAGATCGAGTTTATGAGAGATGCACTTGGTTCACCTATCGCTTGGCCAACTGATAAATTGGTTGTCTATTGACTAGTAGAAACTGAGGTAAGTGTTAGAAATTGATGATTGTGAGTTGAGTATACATGTTATGCAGATGTTATTACAAAACTAATGATGAAAGAAATTTTCTTTGCAGGGAGTGAATCAACTTTGGTCCAGATAGTCTAACTAGCTACTTTTGTTTAGTTTAAGAATATGTTAAAGAACTATGTGTTTTGGATTCAGACTAATGTTTTATGCTATATTGGTTTTAGACTTATGTTGCTTCTTTTGGATTCAGACTTACGTTGCTTCTTTTGGATTCAGACATGTTTTATGGTTTCAGACTTATGTTATATGGTGTTTTGGATTCAGACTTGTGTAGTGAAGGATTTATATTTTATTAATTATATAAATTAATAATTAAACAAATAATAAATTAGAATTATAACTTCCATTGTTCTAAATGTAATTTCCATCACTTCTCTCCCTATATATACTCATTCTCTTATTCTCTTAGTCTCTCATTCTTTCATTTTATTGTATAAGTTAAAAAATCAGTTCAAATATCATCGAGTTTATATGATATGTATATCTTACATTGTTTACTTTTAATGTTTTAAAAGGTTTATCTCCATTGTCTATATTAGATTAACATCTAATAAGTTATTATTTTTTCATACTCTTCTACAATATTCACCACACAATAAGTCATGAAATTGTTGACAAAAAAAAAGTCATGAAGTTGAAAAGATTCATCTCTAATTCTCTATTATGTACTCTGATTATCTCACATATTCATGTATCATTTTTAATCATTTGTAAAGATCAATATAATAATATTTAAAGATCAATACAATTATCCATTTATAAAGTCTATTTTGTTTAAAGTCTATAAACTCTATTTATAAAGTATATTTTGTTTTGTGATCCAATAGATAAATATGTAAAGATCAATATAATATTTTTTTATTTAAAATTTGATGTTTTTGAAAACAAAAAGAACTTCAATTAAAAAAAATTGGTCTTTGTGATTTAAGAAAAATGAAAAAATTATCCCAAAAAGAAATCATATTTAACTGGAAATGAAATATAGAAAACAATATAATTTATCACCATTTAACTAAATCCTCCAAAGATGAAACTATTAATATGAAATCTAGCACTATAAATTAAATTGATGAGTGAAAAACAAAAAACAAAACCAAAAAGATAGAAGTTCTCCTTGGGGTTTTAAAAAATATTTGGAATGAAGTTCATAAAATTTTATAAGAAAACTAATTTAGTTTGTCACTTCAAAAGTAATATTTCAATTTGAAAATTTTGTGTGATTGTTGAGTTTATATCAACAAAACAACCAAATCATGTGTAAGTTAAAATTTTGAGCCTCTTAGTATTCCTTTTCCTTAAGTCAAAACAAATTCAAAATATTTATATATATTAAATCACAAATTAAAAAACATTTAATCTTGACATTTAACTCACATATTAATATAAAATTGAAATCATATAAATTATGCATTAACTATATTTCTCCACTCAATTGTATTAAAACAAATAATAAATTAGAATTGTAACTCTCACTTTTCTAAATATAATTTTTTATCACTTCTCTTCATATAAATACTCATTCTTTCATTCTTTCATCTTTTTCCACTATATCTCTTTTTTTTTTTTTGGTGTTTTTTTGTTATTGTTGTTTTATGGGTTAAAAAAATTAATTCAAATATCATTGTAAACACATAATTCTAAATTTTAGTTTTAAAGTTTGTATGATATGTATATCTTACATTGTTTAATATATATATATATATATATATATATATATATATAAGGTTTCACTCTCTCCTTATTGGTTCATTTAGCATTTAATTTCTAAAAGAATCATATTTATTTTTCATTAAATAAAAATATAAAAATGTACATTAATCTATACTTTAAATCCACACTTTACTACTACATTGTAACTGAAATTACATAAATTATGAATTAACTATTTTTTCCATTCATTTTCATTCAAACACACTATAAATTATAATTAACTCTTCTATTTAAATAATTTTAGAAATGTAACTTTCATTCCTTGAAATCCTATAAATTACTATTCTCACATCATTATCCACCATATCTCACATTCTAAATATTTTTTTTGTTTTGTTTATATTCTTGCATGGATTCAAAACTCATGGTAAGAATGTGATTATATATTTTGTTAATTTATCTTATATTTTGTTCAATTTTATTTGTTTGTTTTTATGTATGTCTTCCTTCCTTCTTTGTCTTCTTATTATTTTCAATTTTCAATTATATATATAATAAAATTTTGGTGGCTGTAAGATTCAACAACACTAATTTCGATCAAAGCCCAATGAGGAAATAAGCTAAAGAAATCATCTTCATTCATGTATATTTATTTTATTTTCCTAAAGTATGCAATATTTTAACAAAATAAACAATTATAATAGAATTATTAAGTCAATTTTTTTTAACTCTCTCTTACCTCCAAGAAAATTTGTAGTACATTTTTTGGTATACTCATCATTATATTTAATTTTTGTGACCCAAAATATACTTATATAAAGATCATTATAATGTTTATTTAATTCAAAATTTTGTAATTTAATGATTTTGTATATAATTTTTTTTTTGATATTCTATTTCCAAAATTTGACTACAAAGAGGAAAATATTAGAATTTAACCTAGCAATATAGCTTAAATTAAGGTGAATATAAAAGAGATTAAAAATTAAATAAATCTTTGGGATAATAGCATTTAATGTGCTATAAATGTTCATTTTTCTTGTAGGGAATATAGAATTGGAACCATATACAAGGTGTAAAAGAAACTGAAAAAATCTTACCTTTAAGGGCATTTGATCAAGAAGAACTGCAATAGCAAGAGAGGGGAACTCGAAATTTTGACATCAGCTGACGTAGTTCGAATCGCATTACCCAGAAACTTCATAAAACCTTCAATTATCATAGTTCTTGGTATCATCAGACCGATACGCGTCTTCATCTCTGAAAAGTATATTTTAGTTAAAACATCCTATATTTTAAAAGGAGGGAGTATATCTTATTAGATCCAAAGTGAGAAGATAACAAAAGCGAGACGCTGTCGTTATGTAATTGTTAATTACTAATTGTTTCTAACACTTGTAAGCTGTGAAAGTGCCCCGGTAAGACCTGTCTTTTTTTTTTCCTTGGTAAAACAAGAAGAATGTACAGTATAACAAAGGATTATTCATTTATCACAATTATGAGGGTCTCTTGTCATAAAACCGGACCAAATCGGATATTCACTGAACCAGACAAAAGAAAAGAGCGTCCTAAGTTTATGTTGGATCTGTCAATGCACTTCTGTTGTATAATAACGTTTTTGAATGGTCATAGTAATTGTATAAATAGATCATCCGAAGAAAAAGGGAATTATCTTCGTGCGGGTCTCTTGAGTTGCGGTTTATGAACTTTACTTTGCTTTGGGATAGTTTCCAGTACTTGTATCGTCCGCTGTCTCTTGGCTGTTGAAATTCAAATGAGCATTAAGAATGTATTGAATTAAAGAGTGGAACTATTGAAATCTTTAAGAGAACTAAACTAACCATTCTCATGATGTTGGTAGCTCTCTTGGAGTCTCCGCTTTGCAAACTCAAACTTTGTGTCTGGATCCAGAGCTTTTAGTTTCTGAATAGAGACAAGAAACAAAGACAGTTGCTATTAGAAACAAAACAAAAAAATCAAACAACACAGCTTCATTAACCCTTAAGACACTCACATCTCGTTGTTGTTGTTGTCCAGCTAGTTTCCGCTTTTGCTCAGCAACAGCAAGCGGTTTTCTTTGTACCATTTGTTCTCTACTTTGCTTTGGTTGTCTTCTAGGCTCACCAACATCGATGGCTGAGTGCTTTATAGGTCTAACATCAGCTTCTTCTCTCCTCATCTGTTGATCCTTGTTGGACCTCCCTACCACACTGGCTTCATTTGTAGGTCTCCTCCTCGGGATACTCTGCAATTTTCTTTCAGGTTCTGACTCCACACTGTGACGAGGATCTGAAAACATTCACCACCATGAGTGTCAATATATATATATAAGGGAAGAGTTTCACAGTAGAGAACAGAGTACCAAAGAGTGTACTAACTCACTTCCATCGCAATCCAAGCAATCTAAGATCTTCGAGTGACACAAGACATTAGCAAACAAGAACAAGTAGAAGAAACTTGTCAGGGTAACATATCGATTATGCCCGAGATGAAAAATGACGAGGGAGAAAGATGCTAACAAACCTGAGAGAGTTCAAATCCGTTGGGTTCAGGAGCATAGATATCTAAATCATGTGGAGGAGAAGGAAAGGTTTCTTCTTCATCAATAACTGAAAGGTTTACAGACTCTGGCGTCCCTTCAGCGCCTGCAAGAGCCAAATTACTAAGAATCTAGAACAAAACCTGCTCTCAGTGACTAGCGAACAAGGAGGAGAGAGCTATTTAATTACCAGCAATTTCCTTTGGGGTGTTCATCCATTGGTCCACCAGCTTCTTCCACTCTCTGTGCCATCCCATATATAAAAACATTTCAATCTTTACAACGGGAGACAGAAAGTGCAGAAGAGTAAACGTTCTAAGTAAACTACCAAACTAGCACAAAAACAGCTTCCTAATGATCAACCAAAGGCCCTTCTAATGACATCCTACAAAGGCAGCCAGGTTTGCATCTAAATCAAAACAGCAGAGGTCGATTCTCTTGGAACCATTTAACCAAAGTTTAACGCACATCACAAATGCAAAGAGTATTTGAAAAAAAGGTGAAACTAAAGCACAAGATTAAAAAAAAAAAAAAACTCATACGCGAAAAGAGTCTTTGCAAGTTTGCTAATCTTATCAGAACTATGTCTCCTCAAACCATTAACAGCCTTTCCAATCTCAGTATCCTGCAAGAACGAAAAAAAACAAAAAAACCCTCAAATCATCACTCCATAGCATCTAACTTATACCATCACACATTATCATCAGAAACAACACAGAACACAAACCTTAAGCATATCCACATTCATAGTCATAGACTCAAGCTTTCTCAGACATTCAAGTAACACAGAATCTGGCTGCAAAATCAAGATTTTTCACATTAACCAACGAAACAGATTATGATATAACTCAAAGCAAAAGGAGATAATATAAAAACCTCATCTTCTTTGTTCAACAAGATATTTTTAATCCTAATGACTTCATCAACAATCACAGTATCATCATCATCATCATCATCCTCTTCAATAATCTGATTCTTCTTGTTCAATTTCCTCACATCTTCAACTTTATCCACCACCGTCGTCATAGGACAATGCTCGAACTCCTCTTGGTCTCCAGGAATCGAAACCTCGAGGTGGTGGTGGCGGCGGCGGCTCAGTCTATAAGAAAACAAAAGCTCGGCGATACTATCTCTCTTAGACTTGAACTCATTGGGATAATCTGAAGCAGCGACCATAATGGCATTATCAATAATCCCAAATATATCAGAATCTCCTCGCCGGAAATATTCCCTCCAGTCATCCAACGATTCCGATCGTTTCATCATTCTCTCTCTCTCCGCCTGATAATAAAAACCCTAATTAATTTAATTCTACTTTGATATCTTTACGGATTCAATCAGTCAATGCCTGTAATATCAAATAAAGAACTTTCCCGAGAAAATTAAAAAAGGAATTAAAAGAAACAGAGAGATTGAGAGAGCCAAATTAAACAGGAAGAAGACACAACTTGTTGGAGGAGGAACACAGCTTTGACGTTTAACTTCTCCACTTTAAAAAAAAAAAAAAAAAACTCACAAATTTATTTCTAATTTGACTGTATATAATAAGCTTATTACTAGATGATTAATAGAACGATCTCATTAATTTAGTTGTTTATTAAATAGGACTATACATGTGTTGTCTTATTATAGTAGTAATGTTGTAATAATGACACCTTGATTAAGAAAAATATTAACACATGGGATTAGTATTACAAAATAATATGGGATATATTTTGTGTTTTTTTTTTTAAAAAAAAAAAAAAAAATTATTATTATGTTTCACAATTCTGTGAACACTTTTCAAATAAGTAACACATGTCAGTCCTGATATACAAACAATGTCATCTCTCAATGTTAATGTTAGTGAATGAATACGTCAAAAGTAACAAATGTCATTTTTTATTAAAAGAAAAGTAGCAAATGTCATAGTCTAGATAACGCGTATAGGTGTCATGATATTATGTGTTTTTTAGTCCCACAATTTTATTCACTGATTTGCTGGTTTAATTTCTGGTTAGTTTCGTGTTTTGACTCTTCTGTTAAGTGTCAGCCACATGTTCCCTTTTACTTACTTGAAGATGTCTTTGATCTTTCGTCGTCAAATATATTATCCTCTTGACTCTATTTTGCGTAAAAGACTTTTCTTCCTCCAGAAGTTTCCTTTTTCTTCTATATTAAATCTTCTTTCGCACTTGTAGATTCACGAGTTTGTCGGATAGATCCATCTTTAGTTTTTTTTACTCGGGTAAGCAAAGATTTGATTCGTTTTGTTTCACCAATCACAAAGTTATGTTTATGCAGTTATCAAAAAAAAAAGTTATGTTTATGCTCCATATATACAGTCCATAGCTTAATCTTTTGACCCATGATATTTGTTTTTACATAAAATTTTTGGTTCTATAGACCATCTAATCGATTTCTTGTCTTTTACAAAAGTTGAAGGTAAGTAGTATAGTAGTATATGATTATATGAATCATGAATCTAGTGGCTTCTTGTTATCACCAGTTTGTAATCAGTGACGTATGTATTGAGAAATCATACTTACAAGCAACCTTATAAGATTTTTCTTGCGTTTTCTTGATCTGTCTTGTTTGTATTTGTTAATACATTAGTGTTTTGTGCATCTTTCAATTTGTGCTCCTAGTGTTTGTATTTTGGATATGGGCAAGTTGTTTAGGGTTATATCTTATATCTGAAAAGTGGAAACCATTATTTTCTTATAACCAAAAAGTTTCCAACTCTTCACTCATAATCACTTTGAATTTAGTTCATTACCCAACTTCGAAAATTTGGACTTGTGATCTTCAGGCTTGCTCAGTTAGGAATGTTTACCTAGTACACCACAAGAGTTGCACACGATGGTTCATGGTTGGTTGTCATCTTTTGCTATGAACGGTCCTTGACAATGATTTGATGAAAAAATAATATATTCTTTCGCAGATCCATGACCACGACCAGCCGTAAAAACACACATTGGTGTAACACTTGTAGACGAGGAGTCCGTCTTCAAGGAGAGGGCAGAAGAGGAGGAGCTTGCATTCACTGTGGTGACACCTTTCTTGAAAGGCTATATGAGAACGTGGAACTAAGCCCTTTTGATTTCTTTGGTTTAGCCTTTGAAGAAGCTCGTAACCGTGGCAACAACAGAAGATCGGTTCTTGGAGGAGACCAACTAAGTTTCGAAGAGCTTTTTAACCGGCTCTCAGCACAAGACCGTCGTGGTCCTCCTCCAGCGTCACTAACCGCGATCAGCTCGTTGCAAAAGATCAAAATTAGGCAGAAGCATCTCGGTTTGGATCCGTATTGTCCGGTTTGCCAAGACCGGTTTGAAATCGGATCAGACGCAAGAAAGATGCCGTGTAAACATGTCTACCACTCGGAATGTATAGCCCCGTGGTTAGTCCAGCGTAATTCTTGCCCGGTGTGTCGCAAAGAACTGCCACAAGACCGGAATAATGGCTGGAAAAGGCCATTGATGTATCTGTGGCCGTTCAGGTCTTCTGGTTTGGCCTAAACCCACAATGGATCACCTTTCCACTGAGATGCTTTTGTATTATAATCCATGTTAGTATATACTGTTATTTTTTTCTAAATGTGGCTTTTCAACATGTAGGTTTTGTAGCTACATTGTAGTCTTACTCTTATGTAATGTATTAAAATACATTTGTTTATTTTGTACTATAAACAATTTTGAATAATTTCTTTTTTGAAAAAATGGATCATTCATAGTTTATATAATGTTAAACTTAAAATTTTATTAGAATTGAACGATGATCAAATGATACTGATCAAAGCTTTCTAAGGATCACCATCTTAAACAAGAATCAAATGGTACTCGTTAAAGAAGAGTCGCCACTTCTCAAGGGCATGGGCAAAAATAGATGCATTAGCCGTAGATGGAGTCACTCCCCTCATGTTTGCTTGTACTACCGGAAAAATTGAGTGTGTTGATGTAAGTTCAGTTCTTTTTCTTAAAGGATCTCCGCAACTTTTAGGAAGAAAGGGAAATATCTAATCTCCAATATGTTTTTGATCACAACTTCTACAGTAGAAAGCTGCTAATGTGAATGCTTAGATCTGAATAATCTTATATTTTAATATGTATTTACTTGCATCATTAAACTTAACCATCATGTATATTTCAAGCTTATGTTTTTATGATTTTAATATGTATTTACTTGAATGATGCTTAATTTTTCGTCGATGAAATATGTTTTTAATTAAAAAAAATTCTATTAAGGTAATATCTTCCTTGACGAGAAGGCAACATTGTCAGAGGAGGTAATTCACAAAAAAATATCGTTTGAATGCGGAAAAATTGCTATCCCATTGCAAAGTACATCATACGCCCTTCCACAGTTCCACCCAATTTGGCTGAGGTGACCAAGGAAATCAAGAAATCAACCTTTTTCTTCATCTTGAGACGCCTCTCTAAACGAAAAGAGAGAGACTCCATAATGTAAGCGTAAAATGTGTTTGTATAAGATAATATTTAATAAATTATATAAACAATTTGGAATAATAATGTTTGGTTAGAAGTTTGTCAGTACAATTAATTTGGACAGTTTGAGAAAAGATGGGTGTCACGAGTCTATACAATTTTTAAACAAATTTTAGAATAATTAATGTATCAAACCAATTATCCAATATGAATGATTTCGATTGGATATATATTTTTTTTTCGTAACATAATTTCTTTTCTTTCTTTTTCTATAGGTTATAATGTTAACTAAAGTTTTTAATAGAATTGATCCATACGGGTCTCATGGTAGTTCGAAGTCTTCAACACTCTTCTGTCGGTGGTCTTACCCAAAACGACCAACTCTTTTTTAACTTTTTTCCAGCTTCCAAGGTGTGTAAATGTGAACGTACAAATTATCATAATTAATAATACAGTATCAAATCTAAGGAAAATGAAAGTGAATTTAAGAAAGTGTATATGTGGAAATTAATTTTTATTAAGAAATATATACATTTAGAGAGAAAAACCCTCACAAACAATACCCAAAAACCCAATCTCTGTTTTTTTCTTTTTGTGAAGACAAATAATAAATACTTTTTTTATAATCTGAAATCAGAAAAATTCACTTCACTCTCTGCGTTTTTGCGATTTTTTTTTTTTTTTTTTTTTTTTTTT
>NC_025699.1:4446804-4473669 GCF_000633955.1 Camelina sativa | reverse complement strand
TTTTTTTTTTTTTTTTTTTTTTTTTAAATTAAATTGAAGCCTTTGTTTTTGGGTAAGGGGAATTACGAAGTACGAACAATACAAAAAACCTCAATTTTCGATTTCGTAAGCTCTAAATTCCCAAGTTGGAAACTTTTTTCTTCAATCTCTGTGAAATCTGAGGGGGGGAATTTGTTAGCTAATTCTGGTGAAAAATTAGGGCTTTTTAAAAAAAAAATTTGGTTGAGCTGTGGAAGCTTTAAAAGGATGATGGGTGTACCCACCACCGATGTACAAGGTTGGGTGTGCTACTACGGCTTCATGAAACCTTAGTTTTTGCTTCTTTTTTTTGTCCAATGGGTAAAACCCAGGATGATGTGAATCTCCGTGTCGCCGGCGAGGAACTTACCGGCGATTCGACGGAGAGGAGGAGTAGGAATGCTCGGTGTTGTGGATGTTCCCAATGGATCTCCTCTAGCTTCCTTGGGTTCAAATGTTTCTTCGTTTTGATTCTCTGCGTCTCTTTGTTTCTCTCGGCTTTGTTTTTGTTGCTTCCCTTTCCTGTTGATCCTCAGCATTCCAATCTCGATCCCAGATTTAGAGGTAATTTCAATTTTTGATGAAAGCTGTTTTGGTTTTTGTACTGCTGAGAAAGTTTCCTATTTCGACAATGGATTAAACTCTTAGTATTAACATTGATTTGGGTCTATATGTTTCATCATCTGTGTCCTGAAATTTTGTTAATTTACTAATTACATAGCTATTTTGGGAATGAGATTTGACCGTGATTTGTGCATCCATGTCAGGGAAGACCGGAAGAGTCAAAGTTAGTCGATGATACTTACATAGATTATCGTTTTTACTTGTTTAAGCTATTTTGAGAATTTTTGTGAAAATTATGGATTGATGCAATCTAAGTAGAAGCTGTCGGTTTATTGTTGACAGAGTAGTGAGGTGTCAGTGTACATATCTAAGTGTTCTTTCATCCAGAGTTCTAAGTTTACTGATACTGTCTTCTGATAAGTTATAACTAGGACTGATGAGATGATCGATGCTGTTTTTTTTAAAAAAGTTTTAGGCCATTGATGCAGGTCATGAGTAGTGATCAGGTATTTTGTTAAGTGTTTCTCACATTTAGCACACTATTCTTTTGTTATTGATTGATGCAGGTCATGCTATAGTAGCCAGTTTTAGCATCAATCGACCGGCTTCTTTTCTCAATGAAAATATCTTGCACCTTAGGGATGACATCTTTCAAGAGATGAGCTACGTATCCATCAATGTACGATGTTTTATCTTGTTCTTAACCTTTTTTTTTTTTTTACTGTATATCATGTATTTTAGCTTCTGATCCAACTTGGTTCTAATGAAAACAACAGGTAACTATTTTGGCTTTTGAACCGTCAGATGGATTGAACATGACAAAGGTTGTGTTTGGAATTGACCACGATACAGATTACCCGGAAATATTACCTTTTTCCTTGAGTTCTATCAAAGAGATGTTTGAATCGGTGCTCATAAATCAATCTACTCTCCAGCTTACGAAATCCTTGTTTGGGGAAACCTTCCTTTTTGAAGTGCTCAAGTTTCCAGGAGGAATCACTGTGATTCCACCGCAGAGTGCTTTCCCACTGCAGAAATTCAAAATTGTTTTCAACTTTACCCTAAACTACTCTATTCACCAGATACAGATAAACTTCAACACCCTTGCTAGTCAACTCAAGAATGGGCTGAATCTCGCACCATACGAGGTTTGTCATTTCTAAATCTTTCATTCACGTTGAAGTTAAGCATTCATTAGCAAATGTTAATGCCTTGAGTTAGATTGTTGTTAACATGGATTTTTTCTGAATGCAGAATTTGTATGTAAGCTTATCGAACTCAGAAGGGTCGACCGTGTCTCCTCCTACAACTGTTCACTCATCGGTTTTGCTAAGAGTCGGGACTTCAAATTCAAGTCCAAGGTTGAAACAACTGACTGATACCATCACAGGTTCACGCTCGAAAAACCTCGGCCTGAATAATACCATATTTGGTAAGGTCAAGCAAGTTCGTCTTTCATCATTCTTGCCAAACAGCAGTGATAGTAGCACCAGGTCTCCATCACCTTCACCTAGTCCCCATTCCAAGCATCACCATCACCATCATCATCATCATCATCATCATCAACACCATCATCACCATCACAATCATCATCACCACCACCATCATCACCACCATCTGAGCCCAAATATGGCTCCCGAGGTTTCACCGGTGGCCTCTCCTACTCCTCAGAGAAACCGTAGGATAGCTCCCTCTGCACCTCCACCCTGCAGCTTAGGGAATAGAGGACGAAAGAGAGTACATTTCAAGGAGTATCACACGCATTTTTCATCCACACCTGCACCTGCTCCTTCTGCTGGTGTACCACGTCGTCAGCCGCCGCACTCGCCGGCCCCGATTCCTGCAGCCAAGTCTCATATAGTTCCAGTCTCTGCCCCTCTACCACACGTGGTGTTTGCCCATGCAGCTCAACCACCCATAACTGAACCAAGGGAACCACACGCAAACGAAGATGCTCATCCTCAACCGCAATCCTCTTCATGTAAGTTGCTACTTATAATGTCTTCCAATGTAGCAAAAGATATATCAAATCGTAGACTCGCAATTCTAATCAAAAGGCTTCTTCTTTTCTGTGTTTGGCAGCAGCGAATGCGGTTTTACCAGCTATTCCATGGATTGTCCTTCTCATGCTGATAGTGGCCGGGCTTCATAAATAACGACATTAACATGTCTAGTAAACTGTATCAACAGAGTACTCAAAACTTAAGTGTATAAAAAGTGAATTCATATGGAACCTAGAAACAGAACTGGAAGAGTTGTTATAGAATGTTGCTGCACAAAAGGGTGCAACCTTTCTACTTAAATCCCAATTGAATATATGCTCTAAGAGCTTCTTTTGTATATTATATATCTTCTGAAAAAGAAAAGGTTCATTAGCCATCAGATGTATTGTTCCTGCCTAAAGCGATTGAAGTGCCCAAAGTTAAAGCAAGGATTTCGTTCTCAACATAAAATTCCAAAACCTTAAACATGAGTTTACAACACAGGGGAAAAAAAGTCAATAAGGTCTGTATATATAAACAAGTTACATGTTCGCCTACTGAGGTCAAGATGAGCTAAGTAACTCGGATTAAGTGGCTACGAGATGGAGACCCGATCGAGGAAGAACGCATGAGTAGGTAACGTATTTGACACTGTCAAGAAGCACCACCACGAAGATCCGGGAAAGTGATTTCTGGGTTGGGGGCACCACTCTATCGGTTTCAGAGTCAACGACCTCTCTTGGATCAAGCAACACTGAGACAACCATGGAAGTAGGTTTGTTCTTAGTGTTTCCATTAAAGGTCTTGTTTTGAGTTTCTTTGTTCGGTTGGGATCCGGTGATGTTGAGCTCAGATGCCACAAGTGAAACCGGAAGTCCCTCGAGAATTCTCCTGTTCTTTATCCTCTTGCCGTGGGTGGTGACATTTTTGAGATGCTCCGCTGATATGTTGGAGACTGATGATGGGACTATAGCACCAGGAGCAATATCAAACTGGAAAACCTCAGTACACATGCTATAATCCATTAGTGTCCCTGTAAGAGAATGCAGCAAAGAGTTAAAAAAAATCCAGATCACTCCATTTAATACAACTGCACAGAGCAGAAACATTACCTGAGCCACCTTCATGAAACCATTGTTGAAGCCTTTTTCCTTCAGTAGATTGAGGAAGCATTGCTGCATTTCCTTTTAACTCAGGGACAGCTAATGCAGAAGACAGTGAACCAGGAATGGTCAAACGTTCTTTGCTTTTCACTGTTTCAGTGATGTTCTTCTTCGCTAAAGCCGTTGCTTTCTCACTCGCCAAAACAGAGTGAATTATCAAGTTCCCGTCAATCTTCACAAGCCCATCGTTTCTTGGAACAAAGAGAGAAGCAAAAAGAGGGTCACTGGCATTGCTCACTGAACTTGGTCGTCCCTCTACTTTAGGATGAGCCTTATAATCTACTCCTCCACAACTACCGCTCTCACCATGAATCCTCCTACTAGAATGTATAATTCCGTCAGCTATTCCACCTTCTCTTCTAACATCAGAACCATCGCCAACCATAAGAACCTTCCCCTTATGTTCATTGTAATACCGGTGACCATCATATCTAGACAAACCACCAAAGCTTCCACTTTCTCCTCCATAATTTACATTCATAAACGGAACTAATGTACCAAACAAGAAAACAAAGAACAAAATCCCAATAAAACTAATACTAGCAACCTTCTTGACCTTACTTTTCCCCTCATTCTTCTTACTATCTGTCTTCCTAGGTCTACCACTAGAGACAGGCTTAGGAGCAATCTTAGGAATGGGAACCAATGGAGTCTGTGATCCATAACCCCTAACAGGATAAGGCGGATACGGCATCCATTGATACGGTAAAGGTGGTGCAGCCATATAAGGATTCATAGGAGGAGAAGCACCAGAAGCAACAGCCATTTGTTGCCTTAATGCTACATTCTCAGCCATAACATAAGCCATCTTACCATTCAAATCAGCAATGGTGGCACTCATACTCTTCACTTTTCTTTCAAGATCCTCTGTTTGTTGCTTCTTCCTCTGCCTCGAGAGCTGAGCACTCTCACGGTTCCTAAGCTGTCTCAGTAACTTCTTCTTGTCGTCATCATCCTCTTCGTTGTTCGTAGCGACTGATTTATCATCGGACTTTTGATACTTGCAGCTCCTATATTCTCCGCCAGAGCCGGAGTCTTCTTTTTCTTTCTTCCTCTTGCTGACAGAAGACTTCTGGTGATTGCTTGATTCAGGGGAGGATAACGCCGCGTCAACGGTGTCATTCACAAAAGTCGTCTTGGATCCTTGAGATGAAACTTGAGAATGAACAGAATCAGATCTTCCTTCAGAACCTCCGTCTCCGTTTCTGTTTTCCGACGATTCCGAATTCGGACGAGTATTCCCGATCTCCTCAGGGATCACCGCCGCCGCGGGCTCCGCCAAATCGAAATCAAAGAAATCATCGGAGCTATCAAACGGGAAATCGAAATCGGCAAAATCTCCGTTCTCGTCGTCGAGCAAGAAGTCGAGATCGGAGATCGGAACATCCATTGAAATCGGATCAGAATCAGATAAGAAAAGAGGATCTAGCGGCGGAAGAGAAACGAGATCGGATTCCGAAAACATGTAAGGGTTCAGATTAGGTATTATCTCCGGCGGAGGAACATTCACGGTTGTTGATTCCGTCGTCACCATCGATGGCTTTTTGAAAGTTTCTTTCTTCTTCGTTTCACTTCTCGATGGTTCCACACGGCTTATTGTTTATAACTTCTGACGAAGGCAAACGAATCAAAAACTTAAGAATTAACATAATATTATTACACACGCGCTTTTAACGCGTGCACATCAAACTCCGAACACGTACGTGTGTGATGGTTTAGAAAATTTACAAAAAAAAAAAGTTAATAAATAAATTTGTTGAGGTAATTTTGATCTTACGTATAAGATGATGATAACCATCTATCTAAAGCCAACACAAAACTCTTTAAAACAAAGTCATTATCCATAAGCATACAATATCATTTATCATAATCCAACCAATACAATATCAATATCATTTATCATAATCCAACAAAAACAACAATATCCGACAACTTGACTGAAACACTTGAGAGTTGAGAGAAAGAGAGAGAGTAGTTCAGGCAACACCAAGTCGCCAAAGAACTAGTGAGCAACAGATTCCAGAATCATAGGACTCTCAACATGATCTAAATAGACATGTCTAGGAATAAATTGAGCCCCAATTCCTTCGATGTGGATTTTTCTAGCTTTGCTTTCCTTGGGATTGTAACATAGTAGAAAGTAGGGGTCTGTGACAAAGCTGGGTGCAAATACAAGCTCGCCGGTGCCAAGTGTACCCCTGAACCTGAATGCTGTTTGAAAACACATAAATGAATCATCATTCCAATATAAAGAAGGAATCACGATTGACACTTTTGACCAACAATCTTGTCTGCTGGCATCTTCAAGAACCCACAAGTCAAGTGTACTGTCGATTAACAGATTCGTTACAGCTATCTTTTCGCCGTAGTTGGATAGAAGTTGGACTTGGACGTCCTTGGGTAACGGAACGACACTAAACGTTTCATACCTCACATCAAAGCATATCAGAGAGCGAAGATCGTTGATCCAAGCTAGATAATACACAAACCCATTGCTGCATATCCCTTGAGTTCTACGAAGAGTATAATGGATATGCTTACATTCGATGTTTCTCCATCTCTTACTTCTTGCTCCTATAGTGAAAACTTGATGCTCCTGTGAGTACGCAACAGCTCTTGATGATGTTATATGTAGATGATGATATCCACGTGGTGTCATCATGCACAGCACTTTGTATTCATCAGTAACAGGATCATATCCTAAGAAGCAGCTTATGTCTTTTCTCACAGATATGATTCTCGGTAAAGTTATGAACTGAGAAGTAGTAGGATTCCCAATCATCACTAGATTATGTTCATTTAGACCGCAAATCAAGCCACGGACAGGTGGAGAAAAGTCATACCGGTTACAGCTGACCGTATGATGATCAGAAGATGGATCCTCCTGAGAGGAAGAGTGAAAGAGCTGCATATCCCTGTCTCCACGGTGGATTAGGAAGAGAAGGATACGTGGCTGAGCCAAAGATCGATTCAGGTACAAGTTGGTTAAACTTTTGCTACGGACTATCGATGACCAGGATTTAGAAACACTGATGAACTTGGAGATGCATTTGATCTTCAATTTCATGAGAATCTCCTCTTTCATTTCTACAGGAAGCCTTTCCAACGGGTAGGTTTGGGACCTTGTCAAAGGTGGTGAAGTGTTAGACCTCATCGCTTTCGAACCAAGCCGGATCATGGTTGTTTTCAGCTCTGCTCACTCTTTTGGTTGTTGTATACTCTGAAACCCTAATCTTTTTACAGATTTTGGAGATTTGCATGTAGATAGAGACCTCTCACTTTTCTTTTTGTATGGTGGACAACACCTTAGCATCTAATGGCGTACACGGACGTGTGGACGGATATACCGATGATATCTATTAGATTCTCAGTATGCGTGGATGAATCTAGACCATAATTTGATTAGATTCTTACTTTGAAAGTTTGAAAATATGACTGATATAAATTTTAGTTTTAGGACAACACTTTACCACCTAATCGTATATGCGGACGGAGATACCAATGATATCTATTAGATTCCCAGTATGCGTGGATGAATCTAGACCGATAATTTGATTAGAATCTTACTTTGAAAGTTTGAAAATATGACTGATATAAAATTTTAGTTTTAGGACAACACTTTAGAACCTAATCGTATATGTGGACGGAGATACCAATGAAATTTATTAGATTATTATTATGCGTGGACGGATCTAGACCGATAATTTGATTAGATTCTTACTTTGAAAATTTAAAAATATGACTGATAGAAATTTCAGTTTTAGGAAACAAAAAATTAAAAACAAAAAAATCTCAAAAATTAGATTCAATTATATAATTTTTCAATTGCTAAAATATAGATTTTCAAAGGTAGAAATGCCTTCAATTGATAAGACTAGATTTAGATCCTTAGTTTAAAAGTTTGAATATATGAGCTATAGTGACATATATTTTAGTTTTAGGAAACAAAAAAAAAGTCTCAAAGATTTGATCCAATTAACTTTTCAAAATGGCCAAAATGTAGGTTTTCAAATGTAGGATTGACTTCAAACAATAGGCTAAATAAAACATAATGTAAAGTTACATAAAATCTCCGAGAACGAATCGTGTGTGATGGTTTAGTCAAACATAATTAATTTTAAATAAAAAGATTTAAAGTAATTATTGAGGTAATTTTCCTCTTACGCAAAAGATTTATAAGATGGGTGATAAAAAAACATCTAGCCAACAACACTAAACTCACCATTCTCGCCAAAATTAATCAAATTAAAAAACCGAAGCAGTATAAGCTCCACATAAAATCATAAATTATTTTAAACAAGTCATAAACATTGCAATTGTATAAATTCAAAAGCATACAGAACCATTGTTGAGCATATTCCAATATAGATTAGTCTTAAACAAACAATATCCGACAACTTAATTCAAAAGAAAAAGAAAAAAAAAAAGAGAGAAAGAGAGAGATTAGTTCAGCAGACAACAACAAAGAACTAGTCATCAACAGTTGATTTACCTTATAGTTCCAGAAACATAGGACTCTCAACATGATCCAGATAGACATGTATAGGCGTAAAGTGAGTCCCAATTCCTTCGATATGGATTTTTCTAGCTTTGTTTTCCTTGAGATCGTAACATAGTATAAAAAACGGGTTTATGACACAGAACGGTGCAAATACAAGCTCGCCGGTGCCAAGTCTACCCCTTAATATGAAAAATACAAACTCAAATGAAGGAATCAGGATTGAAACATGTGACCAATGTGGTATGCTGGCATCTTCAAGAACCCACAAGTCAAATGTACCGGCGAATAACAGATCAACTAATTGTGTTATATTAATCAAAGCAAGAGCATACAGCTTATGCACCTTAATGCTTATGCTGCATAATGCTAATGCTTTAATAAATGTGGTTCCAATCAAGTCTTTAGTCATCAACATATCCAAAATGTCGTGGTAGAAACAAAATAAGTGGTTCATGAGAATTTTGTGGGTGACTTGTTGATTTTTATCCTACAATTCTATCACCAGTCCAATGCTGATCTCAACTTAAAATTTCTTGTTTATCTAAAGATTCTAAACGTATATATCATTATCTTATAGTAACAAATTCTTTCTGGCACCCTTTAAAATTAAAATTAAAGGATACAAGCATGCGAATTTATTAGCTGGCGCCTTTTTGGTAGATTAGATTTGATTATTTAACTTTTCAATGGCTAAAATGTAAATTTTCAAATGTAGAAATGACTTCAAATGATAAGTCTAATAAAAAATATTAGATTCTTAGTTTAAAAGGTTGAATTATGAGCTATAGTGACATAAATTTCAGTTTTACGAAACAATATAAAGTCTCAAAATTTTGATTCAATTTACTTTTTAAAATGGCCAAAATGTAGAAATGGTTTCAAACAATAGGTTAAATAAAAACATAATATAAAGTTACATCAAATCTTCAAGCAAGAACGTGTGTGATGGTTTAGTCAAACATAATTAAAAAAGATTTTAAGTAATTATTGAGGTACTTTTGTTCTTACGCAAAAGATTTATAAGGTGTGGGTGATAAAGATACATCTAGCCAACAACACTAAACTCATTATCCTCGCCAAAAAAAAATCAAATAAAAAAACCGAAGCAGTATAAGTTCCACATAAAATTATAAATTATTTTAAACAAGTCATAAACATTGCAATTGCATAAATTCAAAAGCATACAGAACCATTGTTGATCATATTCCAGCAAGGATATATTAGTCTTAATCAAACAATATCCAACGACAACTTAATTCAAAAACTTGAAAGAAAAAAAAAGAAAAAAAGAGAAAGAGAGAGATTAGTTCAGCAGACAATAACAACAAAGAACTATCATCAATAGATGATTTACCTTACAGTTTGAGAAACATAGGACTCTCAACATGATCCAGATAGACATTTATACGCGTTAAGTGAGTCCTAATTCCTTCGATCTTGATTTTTTTAGCTTTGCTTTCCTTGAGATCGTAACATAGTAAAAAGAACGGGTTTGTGACAAAGACCGGTGCAAATACAAGCTCGCCGGTGCCAAGTCTACCCCTTAACTTGAAAAATTCAAACTGACCATATGAATCTGTCCAAGAAGGGATCAAGATTGAAACTTGTGACCAATGTGGTTTGTTGGCATCTTCAAGAATCCACAAGTCAATTGTACCAGTGACTAACAGATTCGCCACAGCTATCTTTTCGCTATAGTGCGACAGATATTGGTCATTCTCGTCCCTGGGTAACTCAATGACACTAAACTTTTCAGACCTCACATCAAAGCATATCAGAGACAGAACAAGTTGGATAAAAGCTAGATAATATACAACCCCATTGCTGCATATCCCTTGACTTCTACGAGGAGTATAATGGGGATGCTTACATTCGATCTTTCTCCATTTCTTTCTCCTAGCTCCTAGAGTGAAAACTTGATGCTCCTGTGACACAACATCGCTTGATGTATCATAACGTGACACCGTCATGCACAACACTTTGTATTCACCATTAACAGGATCATATCCAAAGAAGTAGCTTATGTCTTTCCTCACAGTTTGGACTCTCGGCAAAGTAATAAATTGACTAGTAGTAGGATTCCCAATCATCACTTTATTATTATGATTCAGACAGCACAGCAAGCCGCGGACAAGTTGAAAAAATTCAAACAAGTTATCGTGCTTCAGAGGGGGACAACTGACCGTTTGATGATCAAAAGATGGATCCTCCTGAGAGCAAGAGTAGAAGAGCTGCATCTCATTGTCTCCAAGGTCGGTCAATGAGAAAAGGATACGTGGCTGAGCCATAGATCGATTCAGGTACAAGTTGGTGAAACGTTTGCTACGGACTATCGATGACCAGGATTTAGAAATGCTGATGAACTTCGAGATGCATTTGCCCTTCAATTTCATGAGAATCTCCTCTTTCATTTCTAGAGGAATCCTCTCCAACGGGTAGGTTTGGGACCTTGTCAAAGGTGGTGAACTGTAACACCTCTTCTCTTTCGACCCAAGCCGGATCATGGTTGTTTTCAGCTCTGCTCTTTTGGTTGTTGTTTACTCTGAAACCCTAATCTCTTCACACATTTGGAGATTTGTAGATAGACCTCTCACTTTTTTTTTTATGGTGGACAAGACCTCAGCACCAAATCGTATACACGGACGTGTGGATGGATTTAGACCGACGATGCGTATTAGATTCTCAGTATGCGTGGACGAATCTAAACCGATAACTTTTCTATGGCAGACAAGACCTTAGCACCAAATCGTATACGCGGACGCGTGGATGCATTTAGACCGACGATACTTCTTAGATTCTCTGTATGCGTGGACGAATCTAAACCGATAATTTAATTAGATTCTTAGTCTGAAAATATGACTCACATTGATTTTAGTTTTAGGAAACAAAAAGTAAAATATAATTTCAGATTTTGGAGATTTTGTAGATATATTTTTCACATTTTTTTTATGGTGGACAAACGCTTATAGCACCTAATTGTATACGCGGACGCATGGACAGATCAAGACCGATGAATGTATTAGATTCTTAGTTTGATAGTTTGAACATATGAGCTAGTGACATAAATTATAGTTTTAGAAAAGAAAAAAAATTAAGATTATATTTAATCAACTTTCCAAATGGCTAAAATGTAGATTTTCAAATGTAGAAATGATTTGAAATGATAAGTAAAAAAAAAAACATAATCTCACAAAAGATGTAAATTTGGATTAAAAATAATGTTTAGACATTATTTTGAAATGCATAAAATTTTTAAAAACTTATAAAATAAATATTTTATTTAAAATATGCCTAGTGTTTGGATATCTTCATTTACATAATTGTCCACCGTGATATATAATTATCAGCCTTTACATATAATTAAGATTAGAGTGCATACCGTCAGTTTATGTATTTTGGTTGCCAATTAATACAAAATCGAGACACCCAAACACCGCATTATAGGAACCTTATATGTTAGATAATACTTCCCGAAAGTCATACAACTAAAGTTACTAAACGGTCGATATGTGATTTAAGATGTAAATAGCATCTCAACCTGAGGCAAAACTAAACATGCGCGTCACGTAGAGTTGACGTTATTGGTCAATGGTAATGACAGTACACATGTTATTAACACTGTAAAAATTATCACAGTAGTAATGTTAACAATTTTGACATTATTAATCGTACTTTCAAACTGGCATTGATGTCCAAGAAAACGACCTAATAACTCTAATATAAGGATCATTTTTCCTTTGACACGGCCGTTAGCAAATTACTCTGTAAATGGTGTACTAAAAACTATTAAAGTCACTCATATGTATTCTTAGGGGGTGTTATTGGATTGAGGATTTTAATAGATTTTAATTAACCCAGGACATTAGTGGATTTAAAAGTCTAATGCATTTGTGTGGACTTTATAATGCATATAAGGTGGATTTGAAAGTCATCGATAATGTATTTTTGGTGATTGTTATGGATTTTTTAAAAAGTTATTGTTAGAAAAAAATATATATATATCCATAAACTGTGTTATACACCAAAATTATATTAAATTAATAACACCCAGACTTTTACACATGTCATAGAAAACTTGAATTAAACTGTATTTGTTTTCAATCCAGATTTTTGGTGTAATTAAAGAACCCAGATGTCATGAACCCAGAAAAAAAAAATTAAAGAATACAAAAAAACACAGATCTGATGAATAAGTGTGATTATATACAAAGGGTTTGAGGAGGAAGAAACAGAGATTGAACCCAGAAAAAAAAAGTGTGATTATATCATAAACCAAAAAAAAAAGTTATAGATCATGAACCCAGAAAAAAAAGTTAAAGAACACAAAAAAAAATTCTCAAAAATAATACATATCTGGTGAATAAGTGTGATTATATAAAAGGATTGAGAAAAAAAATCAAACAATAATATGTCAAAGGCTAAAGATCCATCTTAAGAGAGGAGAAGAAAATGAAATGATTGAGAAAAGTGTGGTATTGTGTTTGTTCATATTTTAGAAGCAAAGTACGTTGAAATCCAAAATCACACAAAATCCAGTAGATATTGAATAACACTAGATTTTAATGGATTTTTAAAAATACCCAATTGAATAACATCTGATTCTTAAATACATCAAACCTTCTTTAAAAACCACAATCCAATAACACCCCCTTAATGTGTCAACCCTTCAAAGTTCAAAGCCAGAGTTCTACCTCTTACCTCTTTCAAAGTATCAATTAATTACCACGATACATAAAATTAAGGCAAATAGTATTTTTGATTAATTCTTGGTCTATATATAGATGAATGGATCAATCTTCTGGTGATTGCTCGATTCAGGGGAGGATAAGGCCGCGTCAACGGTGTCGTTCACAAAAGTCGTCTTGGAGCCTTGAGATGAAACCTGAGAATGAACAGAATCAGAACCTCCGTCGCCGTTTCTGTTTTCCGACGAGTCCGAATTCGGACGATTATTCCCGATCTCGTTAGGTATCACCGCCGCCGCGGGCTCCGCCAAATCGAAATCGAAGAAATCATCGGAGCTATCAAACGGGAAATCGAAATCGGCGAAATCTCCGTTCTCGTCGTCGAGATCGGAGATCGGAGCATCCATTGAAATCGGATCAGAATTAGATAGGAAAAGAGGATCTTACGGCGGAATAGAAACGAGATCGGATTCTTAAAACATGTAAGGGTTCAGATTAGGTGTTATCTCCGGCGGAGGAACAATCACTGATGTTGATTCCGTCGTCACCACCGATGGCTTTATAACTTCTGACGAAGGCAAACGAATCAAAAACTTGAGAATTAAGAGAATGTTATTACCCACGCGCTTTTTACGCGTGTATATCAAACTCCGAAGTCCGAAGACGTTACGTACGTGTGTGATGGTTTAGAAATTAGTCAAACAAAACTTACAAAAAAAAGTTTATAAATAAATTTGCTGAGGTAATTTTGCCCTTATGTATGGAAGATGATAATAACGATCCATCATCTAAAGCCAACACAAAACTCTTTAAAACAAGTCATTATCCATAAGCATACAATACCATTTATCATAATCCAACCAGGACACAAAGTCTTAAACAAAAATAACATTATTCGACACCTTGACTGAAACACTTGAGAGTTGAGAGTTTGAGAGTTTGAGAGTTTGAGAGAGATAGGGAGAGAGAGTAGTTCAGGCAACACCAAGTCGCCGAAGAACTAGTGATGAACAGGTTCCAGAAACATAGGACTCTCAACATGATTTAAATAGACATGTCTAGAAGTAAATTGACTCCCAATTCCTTCAATGTTGATTTTTCTAACTTTGCTTTCCTTGGGATTGTAACATAGTAGAAAGTATGGGTCTGTGACAAAGATGGGTGCAAATACAAGCTCTCCGGTGCCAAGTGTACCCCTGAACCTGAATGCTGCTTGAGACCACCTAAATGAATCATTCCAAGAAGGAATCACGACTGACACTTTTGACCATTCTTGTCTGCTGGCATCTTCAAGAACCCACAAGTCAAGTGTAGCGTCGGTTAACGAATTCGTTACAGCTATTGTTTCGCCGTAGTTGGATAGAAGTTGGACGACCCCGGGCAACTTAACGACACTAAACTTTTCAGACCTCACATCAAAGCATATCAGAGAGCGAACAACGTTGATCCAAGCTAGGTAATACACAACCCCATTGCTGCATATCCCTTGAGATCTACGACGAGTATAATGGATATGCTTACATTCGATGTTTCTCCATCTCTTACTTGTTGCTCCTATAGTGAAAACTTGATGCTCCTGCGAGTACGCAACAGCTCTTGATGATGTTCTACGTAGATGATGATATCCACGTGGTATCATCATGCACAGCACTTTGTATTCACCATTAACAGGATCATATCCTAAGAAGCAGCTTATGTCTTTTCTCACCGATATGACTCTCGGTAAAGTTATGAACTGAGAAGTACTAGGATTCCCAATCATCACTAGATTATGATCATTTAGACCGCAAATCAAGCCACAAACAGGTGGAGAAAAGTCATACCGGTTACAACTGACCGTATGATGATCAGAAGATGGATCCTCCTGAGAGAAAGAGTGGAAGAGCTGCTTCTCCCTGTCTCCACGGTCAATGAGAAGGATACGTGGCTGAGCCAAAGATCGATTCAGGTACAACTTGGTGAAACGTTTGCTACGGACTATTGATGACCATGATTTTGAAACGCTGATGAACTTGGAGATGTATTTGCCCTTCAATTTCATGAGAATCTCCTCTTTCATTTCTAGAGGAATCCTCTCCAACGGGTAGGTTTGGGACCTTGTCAAAGGTGGTGAAGTGTTAGACCTCATCTCTTTCGAACCAAGCCGGATCATGGCTGTTTCAGCTCCGCTCACTCTTTTGGTTATTGTTTACTCTGAAACCCTAGTCTCTTTACAGATTTTGGAGATTTGCATGTAGATAGACCTCTCACTTTTCTTTTTGTATGGTGGACAACACCTTAGCATCTAATCGCATAGACGGACGCGTGGACAGAGGACGGATATACCGATGATATTGATTAGATTTTTAGTATGTGTGGACGAATCTAGACCGATAGTTTGATTAGATTCTTATTTTGAAAGGACAACACTTCAACACCTAATCGTATACGCAGACGCTGAACGGATTTACCAATGATATTTATTAGATTATTAGTATCTAGATCGATAATTTGATTAGATTCTTACTTTTTAAAAATATGACTTTTAGTTTTAGAAAAAGAAAAAAAAATCTCAAACGTAGCGAAAATGTAGATTTTCAAAAGTAGAAATGACTTCAATTGATAAGACTAGATTTAGATCATTAGTTTAAAAGTTTGAATATACATAAACTTTAGTTTTAGGAAACAAAAAAAAAGTCTCTAAAGATTTGATTCAATTAATTTTTCAAAATGGACAGAAATGTAGATTTTCAAATGTAGAATTGATTTCAAACAATAAGTTAAATAAAAACATAACGTAAAGATACATAAAATCTCCGAGCACGAACGTGTGTGATCGTTTAGTCAAACATAATTAAAAAAAAAAGATTATAAGTAATTACTGAGATAATTTTGCTTTTATGCAAAAGATTTATAAGATGGTGATAAAAAGATACATCTAGCCAAACACTAAACTCATCATTCTCTCCAAAATAAATCAAATTAAAAAACCGAAGCAGTACTATAAGCTCCACACAAAATCATAAATTATTTAAACAAGTCATAAATAATGCAATTGCATAAATTCAAAAGATACAGAACCATTGTTGAGCATATTCCAATAAGGATTAGTCTTAAACAAACAATATCCGACAACTTTATTCAAAAGAAAAAGAAAGAAAAAAGAGAGAGAAAGAGAGAGATTAGTTCAGCAGACAACAACAAAGAACTAGTCATCAACAGATGATTTACCTTACAGTTCCAGAAACATAGGACTCTTAACATGATCCAGATAGACATGTATAGGCTTAAAGTGAGTCCCAATTCCTTCGATCTGGATTTTTCTAACTTTGCTTTCCTTGAGATCGTAACATAGTATAAAGAACGGGTTTGTGACAAAGAACGGTGCAAATACAAGCTCGCCGGTGCCAAGTCTACCCCTTAATTTTAAAAATCCAAACTCATATGGAATCACGATTGAAACAGGTGACCAATGTGGTATGCTGGCATCTTCAAGAACCCACAAGTCAAATGTGCCGCCGAATATCAGATCCGTCACAGCTATCTTTTTGCCGTATTCCGACAGATATTGGACATTCCCGTTATTGGGTAACTTAATGACACTAAACTTTTCAGAACGAACATCAAAGCACATCAGAGAACGAACTTTGGCTATCCAAGCTAGATAATACACAACCCCATTGCTACATACACCTTTATCTCTAGGATGAATATTATGGGGATACATACATTCAATTTTTCTCCATTCCTTTCTCGTAGCTCCTAGAGTGAAAACTTGATGGTCCTGTGACACAACACCGATTGATCGTTTATTACGTAACACCGTCATGCACAACACTTTGAATTCACCATTAACAGGATCATATCCAAAGAAGTGGCATATGTTGACATTATAAATGTCATTCAGTTTCCTCTCAGTTTGGACTCTCGGCAAAGTAATAAATTGACAAGTAGTAGGATTCCCAATCATCACTCTATCATTATCATTCAGACAGCACAGCAAGCCACGGACAGGTGGAGAAAATTCAAACCTCTTATCGTGATTCAGAGGGGGACAACTGACCGTTTGATGATCAGAAGATGGATCCTCCTGAGAGCAAGAGTAAAAGAGCTGCATCTCATTGTCTCTACGGTCGGTCAATGAGAAAAGGATATGTGGTTGAGCCATAGATCGATTCAGGTACAAGTTGGTGAAACGTTTGCTGCGGACTATCGATGACCAGGATTTAGAAATGCTGATGAACTTCGAGATGCATTTGGCCTTCAATTTCATGAGAATCTCCTCTTTCATTTCTAGAGGAATCCTCTCCAACGGGCAGGTTTGAGACCTTGTCAAAGGTGGTGAAGTGTTACACCTCTTCTTTTTCGACCCAAGCCGGATCATGGCTGTTTTCAGCCCTGCTCACTCTTTTGGTTGTTGTTTACTCTGAAACCCTAATCTCTTCACAGATTTGGAGATCTCTAGATAGACCTCTCACTTTTTTTTATGGTGGACAAGACCTTAGCACCAAATCGTATACGCGGACGTGGATGGATTCAGACCGATGATACTTATTAGATTCTTAGTATGCCGTGGACGGATCTATACCAATAATTTGATGAGATTCTTAGTCTGAAAATATGACTCACATCAATTTTAGTTTTAGGAAACAAAAAGTAAAATAAAATGTCAGATTTGGAGATTTGTAGATATACCTATCACATTTTTTTTTATGGTGGACAAGCGCTTGTAGTATCTAATCGTATACGCGGACACGTGGACGGATCTAGACCGATGAATATATTAGATTTTTAGTTTGAAAGTTTGAATATATAAGGTAGTGACATAAATTTTAGTTTTAGAAAAAAACGTTATATTTAATCAACTTTCCAAATGGCTAAAATGTAGGTTTTCAAATGTAGAAATGATAAGTAAAAAAAATAACATAATCTCACAAATTAAGATGTAAATTTGGATTAAAAATAATGTCTAGAGATATTATTTTGAAATGCATAACATTTCAAAAAACTTATAAAATTAAAATAAATATTTAGTTTAAAATATGTCTACAATGCGGTGTTTGGATATCCCCATTTAATTAATTGTCTACCGTAATATATAATTATCACCTTTACATATAAGATTAGAGTGTCTCACCATGGCATATATACCGTCAGTTTATGTCTTTTGGTGGTCAATTATGTAAAATCATTGTAGGAACCTTATGTTAGATAATACTTCCCGAAAGTCATACAACTAAAGTTACTAAACGGTCCATATGTGATTACTAAACGGTCCATATGTGATGAAAGATGTAAATAGCATCTCAACCTGCGGCAAAACTAAACATGAGCGTCAACGTAGAGTTGACGTTATTGGTCAAAGGTCATTGACTCATTATCAAAAGGTAATGACAGTACATGTTATTAACACTGTAAAAATTATCACCAATGTTAACAGTTTTGACATTATTAATCCTACTTTCAAATTGGCATTGATGTCCAAAAAACGACCTAATAACTCTAATAAGGATCATTTTTCCTTTGACACGACCGTTAGCAAATTACTCTGTAAATGGTATACTAAAAACTATGAAAGTCACTCATATGTACTCTTAATGTGTCCAACATTCAAAGTTCATCAAAGCCAGAGTTCTACCTCTACCTCTTTCAAAGTATCAATTAATTACCACGATACAAAAATCAAGGCAAATAGTATTTAATTTGTGATTAATTCGTGGTCTATATATAGATGAATGAATTAATCTTTCGTAGATGATTCTATAAAATTTCTGTGATCAAAAATAATATCATGCACAAAAAGCATGTGTTTCTTTATTTGATTTGGTATGTCCACTCTATAATTAACCCCCAAAGATAGCACAAGACAGCAAATTTTCTAAAGTATAGAATGAAGTTAGATGAGCTTCTTTTTGAGGAAGTAGCGTTTGAGATGCCAAACTTGAATAACTGAAACGCAAATAGCGAGTCCTAAAGACATTAAGCTGAGATGCGCTACCCTCTTGTTTGTCTTCTCGTTTATATCCCTCATATATGCTTCCCTGCACCATTATTTTTCATAAATTAATCTTCATTTTCTAAATCCTTTTTTGCATATAAATAAGATTGAGTTGAAAGTTATTAGTAACCTGAGTCTTAAATAGAGTATGTTGGCCTTAATACCACTCACTATTTCTGTAGATTTTCGAACCGCAAGCTCCACACCCTACAAATAACAATATACAATATATTCAACCACATGTGCTTCTCTGGGAACATTGTAATTAGATATATAATAATTAAAGACTAATGTAGGACTTGCCTCGATCTTTTCTTTCTTAGCAACAGAATCCCAGTCTTTGGTTCTGATACCGACCTTCCAATCAATATTGACGATGACAGAGTTATTGATTGAGTGATGTGTCTGGTCGTGATGCATTGATAAACAAGCTAGGAATGTTCCGCTCTCACTCGTTGTAAACGCAGCCTGACCGTACGTCATGTTTACTGTCTTGTACAGTTCCTTCCCGTACGGAGATGTTACCTACATTTAACCAAGACATCACATTGTATTTTATTTATAACTTCTCTTTCTCACTTACTCTACCCCAAACTCTCCATAACATTTCTACACCAAAGCCTTATTTTATCAATCTTAGTGATAAACAGATCCAAAATCTCTTGGTAGAAACAAAATAAGTGGTTCATTAGAATTTTGTGGGTGACTAGTTGATTTTTTTTCCTACAAATCTATATATCACCAGTCCAATATCGATCTCAACTTTGAATTTCTTGTTTAGCTAAACCTAAATCATTATCTTATAACTAAATCTTTCTGGCATCGTTTAAAAAGGATACAAGCATGCGAATTGGAGTATATATATATGGGTACGTATATGGTTAGTATACAAAACCTGAACATCCACTGTTGGACCAAGTTGAGTGAAACCCTCGTCGATGCACATGTAATCGAGGACAACGACGACGTCGGCTTGGATCTCTTCGTAGACGCATTTTACTCCTGATGTTGGAACCGATAACCATATCGCCTCGACCGCCGGCAAAAGAGAGGCACCGCCTGCAAGGCAAATCAAACCAATGAACAGTACCGGTGAGATCGCCATCGTTTGAGAGAAAGAGAAAGAGAAAGAGATTTTTATGTTTAATGTTATTGCAAAACCAAAAAGAAAAGTAAGTTTAAGGTTATTTACGTTATTAAAGCAAAGGGAAGGTTTTAAGACAGTGGCGCGTGTCGTATGAGGTGAACAATGTCCACGCGCCGTGGTCTATGAGACCGTTTTTGGAGTACTTTACATGGAAACTGCGTTTAATTTTGACCAGCCAATATCTTCTCTATAAAGGAAATAAATCCAACAAAAAAAGATTTTCACATTTATTAGATTTTCTTAAAATAAATTTAAATTTTTATGTCAGCGACTGAGCAAAGATTACAACACAGACAAGTACGATGGATTTTATATACGTACGTGTCATGTTGGTATCAAATATACGCACTATGGACAATGGACTGGCTTGGAGCGGATCTATACAACTCGAGTCTCCAGACTTGAAGTACATATACTGATAGGGGCGGGCAACTACAAAACCAGTGCGAAAGCCTTTTAGTAGCTTTAATTTAGAGTCAGACCAACCATATCATGCGTTTTTACTTTTAAGTAGATTACGTAACGTTCGAGACTAACTGCTCCTATTTGATGATGAGTTGAGAAGAGACTCATCTTCAACCGTAGTCTTGGACTTTTTTTGGGATATACTACTATCACGGAAGCATGGAAGTTAAAAACATCACAGAAGCTTAAGCATTTCGTGTGGCAATGTGTGACTGGGTGCTTGGCAACATGTCAACGCCTGCATTATCGCCATATTGGTAGAGATAAAAGTTGTCCTAGATGTGGAGCGGAGGAGGAGACTATAAACCATATGCTATTTGAATGCCCCCCAGCACGTCAAGTATGGGCTTTATCGACAATCCCTTCCCATCCTATGGTGTTCCCTTCATCTTCCCTATATAGCAACCTCGATTTTCTATATGGGCGTGGTAAAGACTCTGGTGCAACTGATCAAAACTTGAGAGCGTTTCCGTGGATGATGTGGTACATTTGGAAGGCAAGAAATAAGAAAGTGTTTGAAAATATCTTTGAATCCCCGCAAGANAACTTAGCATCAGCGGTAGTAGAAGCATGCATACCTTCAATCCCAATTCCTCGAGAATCTCTTGTATGCTTTATAGATGGATCTTGGCATACAGAGGTGGATAGGAGTGGGCATGGCTGGATTGCGTCTATCGGTGATAGAATCCTGCACATGGAGATAAAAGGATCGCGCAGAAGCCTATCCCCATTACATGCAGAGTTAGATACTCTTATTTGGGCTATGGAGTGCTTATTAGCGTTGGACTTGGATAAAGCTATTTTTGCTACGGATTGCTCAGACCTGCTAAGGATGACGTCTAATATCGAGGATTGGCCGACCTTTTCATCAGAATTGAAGGATTTTATTCATTTCAGAAATAGATTTGCTAATTTTAGTATTAGATATATTTCCCGAGAGGATAATATCCGTGCCGATAAACTTGCGAAATGTGCAACAGCACGAGGTTTCTGTTTTTCCCATGTAAGCTCGTCGGTACCGAATTGGCTCTCTCTCCAAGAAAATCATCTCCGATAACTTAATATATGGGGTTTGATCGTCAAAAAAAATACTACTATTTTCATCATGGGAAAATCAAGTTGTGACACACCAACCCAAAGTCTCAAATAGAGTAAACTTTATGATTCCACCAAACCACTTCTCGATATAAAAATATAAATTTATTTGTCCAAAAAGTCCGACAATTTAACCCACCAAAAAACACACATACATTAACACATACACATAAATCATAAATGAATAAAATAACAAAAAAAAAAACAAGAAAAAAACAGCAACTGTCACATTATATTCTTCCCCACTTGATAGAGATTTGAGAGAGAGATAAAAGGTCGAGAAAGTCTTTTCATCTATCTTCCCCTTCATCACCCCTCTCTCTCTCTCTCTCAACCTCATCGTTTCGCGTTCTCTCTCTCTCTTCTCTTCTTCAGAATGCTCATCAGAAATTATCTCCTTTTCGTTTCCTTGATGTGTTTTCTCTTCTAATCTCCGGTCCGGTGAGATAGAGAAAAGCCCAAAAATTCAAAGATCGAAGAAGAAGCAGAGGATTCAACAAAAAACAGAGGAGATAAAAAAAAGGATTTAGCTTTCTCTCCAATCTATGGCTTCTATGACCGAGAAGGAAGCTATGGTTGATCCTTTTCTCGTTGAGGCTCTTCAGAATCCTCGTCATCGTCTCACCAGTTTAGTCAATTTCTCACCTTTACCCCACGATTTTAATTTTTCCTCTCTGTTTTGGGTTTGATCTGATTTTGGTCTCGTGCTAGTTTTCTAGGGTTTCATTGAATTGGGTCTAATTTATGAGTTTCTCTAATCCTCGATCCCTTTTTTGTTGTTGTGGATGTTTGTTTCAATTTCTGTGATGATTAGGGTTTGATTAGATCCATGACTATTATTAATATCCTCATGATTACGATTGTTTCATTGGCACACTATGAACACTCTGTTTTGTATTTAGTGTCTGTCTGATTTGGATTTAGTGTCTGTCTAATTTGATCTTCTTCAAATTTCAACACTTTTTTAAAGTTTAGTTTCTGTATCTGGAAAGATTCTATTTTCATATGTGGTTGATGGGTTGTATTATAAAAGGTTGCTTCTTTTTGTTGTTGTGTGTTTAGTTTTGCGGATGGAGCTTGATATACAAAAGTTCTTTCAAAACCCTGAGCAGCTTCAGTTCGAATTCATGCCGTTTCCAACATCGTACTTACGTCTTGCTGCACATCGAGTTGCTCAGCATTATGGACTAGTAACCATGGCTTTAGACAATGGTATTGGTGCTGGAGATGGATCCGAGAACAGAATCCTGGTGACTAAGACAGCTGAAAGTAGATTTCCTTGTGTCTGCTTATCTGAAATCCCTGTGAAACAACCCGAGAATGGTAAACCTGAGGGTTTTAAAATCGCAATCAAGCCTAGACCTAAGAGAGGATCTGGTTGTGGTGGTAGTGGATCAGAAGTTCAACAGAATCTTTTGAGAAGTGTTGAGGAGAGGAAAGAAGAGTATGATAAAGCCAGGGCTCGGATCTTTAACAGTCCTAGCAGTTCTGACTCTGAAGATTCTTCATCACTACGACCTCCCCCTACTCTTGAAGGGAAGGACAACACATGTATAAACCAGAATGAGACTGAAGTGGCGGTTAATAATAACAACCCTGTTGTTGTTGATGCTGTTACACGAGATTCTGGAAGGACTTCTCGAGTAGCCATTATCAGAGATAGAGAGAAAGATCGATATGACCCGGATTATGACAGGAGCTATGACAGGTATGTCGTGGATCCCGGTTACAGGTAAACCATTCCATCTCTTCCAGTGGTGTTATTCAAGAACTTTTATTAGATTACGCTCTGCTAAATAAAGAGGTCTTTCTCTTCTTTGTTAGGTACGTTAGAGTTATGCCGTCTGGCCAAAGCTTCAATCCAATACCGATCCACTTCCCGTTTCACGATGGGGTTTTCCCTCAGATGCCAAGAGGTCATCAAGCCAACCTAAACTACGGGCATCCGCTTAACCCTGCTTTGAGTCCCTTTACTAATAATCCGGCTTCTTATACACCTTGGCCAAACTCACCCTCTCTGAACTATGCACAGTTGTTCAATGGTCCAGACACAAATCTTTTCAGGTTTGCTAGTTAGAAGTGTTGTTGTTCAATTCGCCATTTGATTGATATGTCTTAAAACCTAGTGCTTACTCGTCAATTTGCCCTGCAGGCATCCTTCTGCAAGCAATCCCTGACGACAAGAGTAGTGGTTGTTTGAGTACTTCAATGTCTGTATGAAAAGCAGAATTCTAATAGATATTATTAGCCTTTAGGAGCTCTCTGTTTCTGTTCCGAACAATGGCTTCTTCTTTCTTATATAACAAGACATCCATCTTCTCTTTTTCTTTGAATTATATTATTATCAAACTTTGAATGAACTCCAAACTATGTAGTTAGTTAAAAAATCAAATCTTTTGATGATTGACGTTCCTCTTATGGTGAACCAAACAAATTGTTCAAAGGAACTTGATTCTTAATTGGAGATCTTTCTATGGAAATGATGCTCTCGCGTTTGAGATCTTAAATTTTACACAACTTGATTATTGTTTTTTTTTGGTTACATATAAATATGGGGTGGTGAAGCCTTGGAGGGTCCTTTTCTTCAAGTTTGTAGAGACGAAGACACTTTCCCAATATTCCTAAACGAATAATCAAACACTCGAGTACTCTCCTTTGACCGATGGTCTCAAATCACAAGATTGGATTAGAGACTTGTGGATAAATTTGGATTTAGTAATCAACATTTTAGGATTGATATTAAGATTTATGGAGAGAAAAACCAATCAAGATTTATTAAGTTATTCTATTATTATTTGTACTTTCATTTGGTCACTTTAGATAATTTGGATAGACAACTTACTAGTCGGAAAAATAAATAATACTCCGTAGAACCGAATCGAAATACACACTCTTTACGTGAATAACCATCTTAGATATTTGATTTGTTTTTCTTAAGTTAAGAAAATAAACAAAGGATGGGGGGGTTAGACAAGATCAGGACATGCCAGCTATGAACCCACCACCCATTGCTTTAAATCACTCAACTCCTAAATAATTCTAACTTTCATTATAAAAGCAAAAAAAAAATCAAAAGTCGGTATACTTTATTTGGGTTTGGTCCATTCAATGATTCCATTATATGCGACTTTTATAAATGGTAGTAATGAAGTTTGGGGTATGATTAAGGATGAAAGAGCATAAGATCCTGGATTCTGATTCTGCTTCCCACATTGTCTTTCTTTTGTCTCTTTTAGCTTATTCCCTGCTTCATCATTCAGGTCATACTTTTTACATTGTACAACTATTTGCATCAATGAATTGATCACTGGTCAATCACATATACATATCTTCTCTAACAGTTGCCAGTTAACAAGGGAATGGAACAGTTTTAGCAACTCAGCTTTAAGAACAAATCTACAACAAATGGGAAAGCAGAGAGAACATTATGAAGTAAGTTTTTTTGTTTGTTTTTCCATCAAGATTGATTCTTTTTCCAAATCTTGAGTGTGACCGTACCGTACTGTACGGATGTACAAGAGTAAACTCATCTTTATATGAATCATAAAGAAGAAAGCTACAAGGGTTAAAAAAAAAAAAACAAGCAGTGAACCTGAAAGACCACTTCAGAGACACAGAACTTGATCACACCACACAGTGAATCCCCCGGATTGTATCAATGTTAAAAAGACTGCACAGAGTAACGCCACGCGATAAGACCAGACTCAAAATCAATGTTCTTGATGACTGACTTGCAGAGACATTTTGAACCTATAAAAGGAATCAAATTTACTCAAAATTAACCACAGATCAGCATTGCAAGCTATTGTTTTACAAAAGGGTCAAAAAGAGTGTTTATTACCGAAAGATTTGGACTTTTCAATCGTCTCGAGTTGGGAATAAAGTTAAGACAGTTCTCCCTCCTCCATTAGCATTAGCAGATTCCAAATCCTCAACGTAATTACCAACTGGACTATGCAATGATGGTGTTGACATTCTATGAATTGGTTGCTGCTGCTGCTGCTGAGTTTGCCTCGTCAAGAACGAAGGATCAAACTTCCCATTCGTAGGTGATCCAAACCCATTACTAGTCGGTGAACCAAACTGTCCATTACTCGTCGGTGAATGGAATCCACCATTCGTCGGCGAGCCAAAATGAGCAGCTGCGATTTGTCGGTGGTGAAACTGAGCTGGCTGTAAATGAGGATTAGACGCAGCTGCTGCAGCCGCCGCAGCAGCAGCCATTTGTTGTTGCTGTTGAAGAGTAGCGATGGGAACAAAAGAAGGCATGAAATGATCAGAGCTAGGAACACGATTAGGATGAAGAAAATGAGCAGGGACAGGTGAGCTAGCAAATAGACGATCCGTAGCCGGATCTGAACCAGCTCCACCACCAGAAGACAAACCTTGCATCCTCTTAAGATAAAGCCTATATTTTTGCAAATGGCTCGCAACGTTTTCTCTAGTCAACCCATCAACACTCATAAGCTGCATAATGGTTTTGGGAACAGCGTTCTTAATCCCTAAATGGGCAACCGCATCAACGAAACGCTTATGAAGCTGAGGAGTCCAAACGAGACGAGGTCGTTTTAAAGTCCGAGCAGGTTCGTCTCCGGCAGCACCACCAGAGCCTAGATCTGCTGAATCAGCAGCGAACTCGGCTGATGAATTGGCTTGTGAAGAAGGAAGCTGAAGCTGAGAAGGTGGTGTTGTGGGAGTTGTTGTTGTGGTTTGGTGATGATGGTGATGGTGAGGTTGATTTGAGTTATTGTTTCCGTGACTTGGGCTTCGTATGTCGAAGGCTAGTGCTAGATCGGGTGAGATTAGTGATTGAGATAAAGGCATGAGCTCTTCTGGTGATGGTAACTCTTCTTCCCATCTTGCGAACCAGTCTGACTCTTCTTCTCTCATTATCTTCAAATTAAAAAAAAAAACAGAGAGCTTAAAAAAAAGCTGAAATTTTTTTAACTGTTGGATTTCACAAACCAAGAAACATTTGAAGATTAGAGATCATAGAGAGAAAGTAACAAATTCCCACTGAGATTGAGACTAATCAAAATCGATCTGTGGGGGAAAGAAAGAAACAAACTTTTACAAAGTGTGAAGCTTTAAACAGAGGATGAGAAATAAAGGTTGGATTTTTATCAGAGTCTGGCTTGAAGAAGAAGAGAAAGAGAGAGAGAGAGAAAGAAACGGAATCTGAGAAATTAGATGATGATTGAGAAAGATGGAGAGAAGTTCGAGGTGGATCTTCTTCTTTTTTTTCTTTCTTCTCAGCTTTTTTTTTTT
>NC_025699.1:4423030-4446749 GCF_000633955.1 Camelina sativa | reverse complement strand
GTGTGAAGCTTTAAACAGAGAATGAGAAATAAAGGTTGGATTTTTAACAGAGTCTGGCTTGAAGAAGAAGAAGAGAAAAAGAGAGAGAGAGAGAGAAAGAAACGGAATCTGAGAAATTAGATGATGATTGAGAAAGATGGAGAGAAGTTCGAGGTGGATCTTCTTCTTTTTTTTTTTTTTTCTTCTTAGCTTTTTTTTTTTCTTTCCAATCTCTAAATTTATGATGAAAGAGTACTTTACCAAATCTACAATTTTTCGAGTTCTCATTATTATTAGTTTATTTTTTATTACATAGTTTTTTCTTTATTTCAATCATATCAAACAATATACTCGACCGACGCTAAGGTTAGAATCGATGAAGTGAACCTAAACCAGACTACAACTGGTTTGTTTTGTTTGTTTGGTTGATGATCCTTTCTTTTGATTGCCTCTCTTTTTAGTAAATACTATTAACTTTTTTCTAGAAATTATGGTTCTATTGTGATTACAAATTTTTGATTAGTGTTGTAAGTTATATAATTCGGTGTGTTAGTTTAGACTTTGGAAGAACATGATAAAGATTATCACTCTTTTGGCAATAAAAACGTGTTTCTTTTCTATTCAGTTTTCTTTTTTTTTTAAAATATGTGATGCTGTTAGTATGTCATTGTCAATAAATAATTATGTTTTTGGAGAAATTGGAAGGCCCAATGTGGGTTCACTTGCAAGCAAAGACAATGAACAATTCTAATAAGGATCATACTGTCATCAAATATCATTATCTTTTTGGTTGAACAATAATGAAAACGTTCTAACTGTTGATATTAATCCATTCCTAGTAAAGTTAGTCATTTAATATTCTTTCATTTCAAACCAGTATTTTTGTATGTTTAGAACATCTGCATATTCATTAATAGCTAGACATACGCTACCATACCACCAAACCAAATTAGCGAGATAGAGAAAAATATGTTCAAATTATGAAGCTTGAGTGTTAAAGAGAGTGGGAATCAAAGAGGCTTATGTATCTGCATTTTTACCAGCCAAGATGAAGATTGTCATAATAAAATCAGAAAATTAGGACGAGATAATTGAAGAAAGAGTTGCTAGCTGTATGCAAAACCAAAACTTAGAAACAGAGAAAATGTTTCAGAGCAAAAAAAAAAAAGATTTTCACCTCACCTCCATAACATATTTTTCTGATAGATAGAATGAATCATTAGAAGGAAAAAAAAATGAACCTGATTACTCTTCTTCTCGTTCATTCTCTACATCTCTAACGCAATCAAGCAGAAAACTGAACCTGAGCTGATGCTGAAACCCTATACATAGATTCCAACTCCTCCAAGTCCATTATCTTCTTTTTCTCTTCATCAGCCTTGTAATATCTCAGTGAGATTCTCACCGTCTTCAAACATTTTGAGTTTGCGAGGATGAAAGCCAGAAATTGTTTCTCTCCTCTTCTTCCTCCAAAGCCTTTCCACTTAAAGATCTCAACCTGAAACAACAAGCATCCCGGTACAGAACTCGGTTGGTTCCACGAAAATGGGACAATCCCGAATAGATGAAAACCGGCCTGACTCTGAGAAGCAACAGAGAGGATTTATATATAAACACGTTTACTTTCAATTTTAAGTCCATCATCAAAAATCAAAACTTGTTCGATGAACAGGGGAGAGAGGTATATACTTACAGACATGATCATAAGAGCTTTTAGTTTAGGAGCTTTATGAAGCAAAAGCATAAGTGGTTCCAACCAATTGTCGGAATAATGTGTCTGCAAAGTAAAATAAATCAGCCGAGAGAAGTTAATGGCACTAAAAACTGCGACCTGCAATTGCATGAAACAGAACACAACGTAAGTAAAACGCAGCAATGTGATCACAAACGAAGAGAAGTAAAGAGCCGAATGGTATCAAAATATTTACCTTGATAGGACCCAAAGCAAGTAACCTGACAGAGGACAAAGATGTCAGAAACTCTTCATTCGGGTGAGAACCGTAGCGTAAAACCTTGGCCACATCAAGGCGAGGCATATTTTTGATTAAGAAACCGTCTCGAAAACTGCCAGTAATGTAAAGGTAATTTAATCTTGGGCAATCTATAACCAAGCGCTTAGCATTGTCAAAGAATGACCGATCCTCATACTCTAACTTCTGTAAAGAAGGAACTTTCACACTGAACCTTGTCACATTGCAATCACTATTCCGGCGCACGTACAAATCTCTGAGAACAGGGCAACTCGACAAAAGCTTAACATGAGAATCTTGGTCTTTATACACCACAGCATCAAGGACCAGCGATTCAAGGGACGGGAGGCAAACCGGGGAAGGAACATCAACAAGAAACTTGCCCGATAGACTCAATTTCACAAGCGCTTTGCTGGTGTAAAGGCGCTTAGGCAAACTGGTAGGATCTGCAATTGGTATAAAGTTAATCCCCAAAATCAGCTCTCGCCTCTCGCACGCAACGGTCAACCGCGTTTAAAACCCACTTTCCGGTATCGAAATCAACCGGAGATTTAAGTTGGATACTAAATATTTCTAGTGAAGGTGCCTTGTGGAGTTGCAATGACTTGTCAATGAAGTCCCAACCACATATCTCCGGGTAAAACTCTTCTATGTTGCTATTTGTGTAGTCGAGTTTAGGGAGCATCGTCCAGACAAAACGCCATCGTTTCGACAAAAACATGGTGTTCACCGCATCTTTTATTGGGATTAGACACAGTATCTGCACCAGCAAATCTTCAGGCAACTCACTGATCCTGTCCTCGCAACGACAACAAGTCCCTGCTTCTGATGGCATCTCTGATGATAGAGTTTTTTTTTGTGGAGAACAACAAATCAGATTAGCGAATACACTATGAGATGTGGTGAGCAAAGACCTTACTTAGACACTTTTGCTTTTCGTTTCGTCAAAAGAAGAAAACCCTAGTTTGATGAAGTAGAGGTTTCTTTCGTAGGAAGATAAGTTTTTAAGAAATTGCGTCACTGCTGCGTAAACATAGGGCTTTTGATATTGGGCTTCTTAGCCCATATTTTGCAAATTTCGTTACCACTCTATTTCGAGTATTGTCTCTGTCCACCTTTAGCGGCGACTTCACTTTAGATTCTTCTAGGGTTTCCAGATTGTGTACCACCACCCCTAGGGTAATATATATATTTTTTTTTGGTAAAAGGTTAAATTTTATACCAATTTTCAGTTTTCTCTGTACAAAAAACGAAAAAGACAACAACTGCAGCTAAAAAGGGAAATTAATACAATCAAAATAAGTAGCCAAAAGGGAGGAGGAGGAGTCGGTTGCCCCTGGAAGAGAAAGGAGGCGGTCTATGATGGTGCGATCCACCTTAGCTTGAAGCACCGTTTACACACACGTTTACAGCTGAACTCGCAGAGATTAGATTTGAGGGCGGCTAGCGACCAGAGAAGAGTAGTAACGATACGTCATCTCTGTGCTTCTTTATCTACACTTTTTGAAAAAGTGATGACGCCATCGCTCTTTCCCAAATGTAGACAAAGCAATACCGTGATGACATCATAGTGATTCTGTTGATGTTACGAAAGTGTTTATATGTTCATCAGATGATCGATTGGTATTTTATTTTATTTTCTTGATTTTCATGATTGTTGTTTGATTCTCACTCCAAACCATAACTCTTGTTTTTTATTTCTTTCTTTCCAGATCTTGCTCTATCTTCTTAAGTTACAAATGCGTGTGATGATGGATCTAGAGTTCAAGAGTTGTTCTTTATTTTGTTTTATTGTTTAATTGTGAATTTCGTTGTTCAGATACGTTTCAAAGATAAAAATATTACCAAGAAGATTGTAGACAACTAAATATCGTAAAGAACAAGATTATATGATATTGACGCACGGCACGGAGATAAACATGGCTGTGCCCTACGAGGCTACGACGATCGCATCTATAGCAAATTTCTCTAATTAAAGAAAGCTTGCAAAATCGTTACTCAAAATTTGATGAACAACAAGTTTTATAGATTTTGGGTCTCAATGGTAACTACGATCAGGGTGGCCAGTCCCTGATTTGGATCACTAATGATTTGGAAAATAAATCACCAGTGATTATTTAGAAATGACATTGCTAATTATGCAACAATAATTGTTATTTCGAGGAAATGTACTCAAAGATAATTGAGCTAGAAAGCTTAATTGTAGTTGATGATGTACCAAACTCGATTATTACCAGAATCAGAAAGTATTTAAAAGTATATATTTTTTTTCCTACAAATAATATTTTTATGTTTATATATTTTTGATAAAAAAATAAAAAAATAAATGATTTGTATAATTTTACAAAAAAATATAACAACATATTATACAAATAAATATACCACCAAATATACGAAAAAAAAATACTAAATAATTAAATAGCAAACAAAAAGTTAAAATTATATAACAAACAAAATTTGTGGGTTATTTAGTTAAATAATATTGTTAATACAAAAATTTACCAAAAATAATATAATAAAACTATACCACCAAATTTTAAGTGTAGTAGATTTTGTTATTAAACTATAACAGAATATACACTTTCTTTTTAAAAATCATTTTTTTCTTTTGTATTTCCAAAGGTGGAAGTTTTAAATATATATCTTTTTACTTACTTTATAAGATTATGTCATTTGAAATATATTCAAGACATTGACAACTATTTCTTTATTTTTAATAAGAAAAAAGAAAGGAATAAAATAATTAAAATTCTATTTATTTACATGGAAAACATATATCTAGAGGATAATTAAAAACCAAAAGGTAGTTTTGCAAACTCAAAGGTTGGTTTTGTAAAATCAACTATTAGTTTTTAAATTTAATTATCTTCTACAATCTTTGATTTTACAAAACCAACTTTTGGTTTTTAATTATCTTCTATGTATATGTCTTTCATGTAAATAAATGGAATTTCATGTATTTGAATAAGAAATAAAAATTATTTATTTATCAGAAACATACAAAAATGAAAATTATTATTTTTCTAGAAAATTTAGAAAAAAAAAGTTTTTTTTTTTAATTTTGAATATTTTTCAGGTCAACATCTACATATTTTGAATATTTTATATTTTGAATGTTTAGAACATCTGCATATTCATTAATATGCTAGAGAGACATACGCTACGACCAAATTAGCGAGATAGAGAAAAAGATGTTCAAATGATGAAGCCTGAGTGTTAATAGAGTGAGGATCAAAGAGGCTTCCGTATCTGCATTTTCACCAGCCAAAATTGTCATAATAAAATCAGAAAATTAGGACGAGATAATTGAAGAAAGAGTTGCTAGCTATATGCAAAACCAAAACTCAGAAACAGAGAAAATGTTTCAGAGCCAAAAAAAAAAAAAAAAGATTTTCACCTCACCCCCATAAAATATTTTTCTGATGTAACAAAACCATGAAAAAAGATCATATATTATCATCATCTTTTGGTTGAAAAGTTAATGAAACCAACATGATAAATAGAATGAATCATTAGAAGGAAAAAAATGAACCTGATTAATTACTCTTCATCTTGTTCATTCTCTACATCTCTAACGCAATCAAGCATAAAACTGAACCTGAGCTGATGTTGAAACCCTATACATAGATTCTAACTCCATTATCTTCTTTTTCACTTCATCAGCCTTGTAAGGTCTCAGTGAGATTCTCACCGTCTTCAAACAGTTTGAGTTTGCGAGGATGTAAGCCAGAAATTTTTTCTCTGCTCTTCTTCCTCCAAAGCCTTTCCACCTAAAATCCTCAACCTGAAACAACAAGCATCCCGGTACAGAACTCGGTTGGTTCCACGAAAGTGGGAAATGGCCCTGACTCTGAGAATCAACAGAGAGGATTTATATATAAACACGTTTACTTTAAATTTGAAAGTCAATCATCAAAATCAAAACTCGTTCGATGAAGAGGGGAGAGAGGTATATATACTTACAGAGGTGATCTTAAGAGCTTTTAGTTTAGGAGCTTTATGAAGCAAAAGCATAAGTGGTTCCAACCAATTGTCTAAACAATGTATCCGCAAAGTAAAATTTATCAGCCGAGAGAAGTTAATGGCACTAAAAACTGCGACCTGCAATTAATTGCATGAAACAGAACACAAGATAAGTAAAAGGCAGCAATGTGATCACAAACAAAGAGAAGTAAAGAGCCGAATGTTATCAAAATGGTTACCTTGATTGGACCCAAAACAAGAAACCTGACAGAGGACAAAGATGTCAGAAACTCTTCATTCGGGTGATAACCGTAGCGTAAAACCTTGGCCACATCAAGGCGAGGCATATTCTTGATTAAGAAACCGTCTCGAAAACTGCCAGAATTGTAAAGGTAATTTAATCTTGGGCAATCTATAACCAGGCGCTTATCATTGTGAAAGAATGACCGATCCACATACTCTAACTTCTCTAAAGAAGGAACTTTCACACTGAACCTTGTCACGTTGCAATGATTATCACGTAAGACGTACAAATATCTAAGAACAGGGCAACCCGATAAAAGCTTAACATGAGAATCTTGGTCCTTATACACCACAAATTTAAGGACCAGCGATTTAAGGGACGGGAGGCAAGCCGGGGAAGGAACATCAACTAGAAACCTTCCCGATAGACTCAGTTTCACAAGCGCTTTGCTGGAGTAAAGGCTCTTAGGCAAGCTGGTAGGATTTGCGGTAGTTGGTATAAAATTAATCCTCAAAATCAGCTCTCGCACGCAACGGTCAACCCACTTTCCGATATCGAAATCAACCGGACATTTTTGATGATTAATTTGGATACTCAATAATTCTAGTGAAGGTGCCTTGTGGAGTTGCAATGACTTGTCGATGAAGTCCCAACCACATATCTTCCGGTACCCGCGTCTGTTGCTTTTTGTGTAGTCGAGTTTAGGGAGCATCGTCCAGACAAAACGCCATCGTTTCGACAAAAACATAGTGGTCACTGCATCTTTTATTGAGATTAGACACAGTATCTGCACCAGCAAATCATCAGGCAACGCACTGATCCTGTCCTTGCATCGACAACAATTCCGTGCTTCTGATGGCATCTGTGATGACAGGGTTTTTTTATGTGGAGAACAAAAAATCAGATTAACGAAAACACTATAGTAGAGGTTTCTTTCCTAGACCCTTTTGCTCTTCGTTTCGTCAAAAAAAAAAAAGAAAACCCTAGTTTGATACTTTGATGTAGTAGAGGTTTCTTTCGTAGCAAGATAAGTTTTTAGGAAATGCGTAACTGCGGCGTAAACATTGAGCTTTTGATATTGGGCTTATTAGCCCATATTTTGCAAAATTAGTCACCACTCTATTTCGAGTATTGTATCTGTCTTCCTTTAGCGGCGACTTCACTTTAGATTCTTCTAGGGTTTCCAGATTGTACGGTACCCTAGAGTAGCCTCCTATATATATATTTACACACACGTTTTCAGCTGCAACCGCAGATATTAGATTTTAGGGCGGCTAGCGATCACAGAACAATAGTAATAACACGTCATCTCTGTGCTTCTTTGTCTACACTTTTGGAAAAAAGTCATCTCTGTGCTTCTTTGTCTACACTTTTGGAAAAAAGTGATGACGCCATCACTCTTTCCCAAATGTAGACAAAGCAATACCGTGATGACGTTATAGAGATTCTGTTGATGTTACGAATGTGTTTATATGTTCATCAGATGATCGATTGGTATTCTTTTTTTTTTCTTGATTTTCATTATTGTTGTTTGATTCTCACTCCAAACCATAACTCTTGTTTTTATTTCTTTCTTTCCAGATCTATCTTCTTGAGTTACAGACGCGTGTGATGATCGATCTAGAGTTCAAGAGTTCTTTCTTTTGTTAAATTGTTTAATGGTGAATTTCGTTGTTCAGATACGTTTCAAAGAGAAACATATAACCAAAAAGATTGTAGACAACTAAATATCGTAAAGAACAAGATTATGATATTGACGCACGGCACGGAGATAAACATGGCTGTGCCCTACGAGGCTACGACAAAATGATACATAGACCATTTTTGTTGAAGAAAAAAAGAAAGCTTTATAGATTTGGATCACTCTGTTTACACACTAGTGATTTGGAAAAGAAGTCACCAGTGATTATTTAGTAATAACATTGCTAATTATGCAACACTAATTGTTATTTTCGAGGAAATTTACTCATAATTGAGCTAGAAAGCTTAATTGTAGTTGATGATGTACCAAACTCGACCATTACCATAATCCAGCGTTAGACCCGAAAGTACTTAATAGTATATATTTTTTTCCTAGAAATAATATTTTTATGTTTATATATTTTTGATAAAAAAAATGATTTGTATAATTTTACAAAAAAATATAACAACATATTATACAAATAAATATACCACCAAATATACGACAAAAAGTACCAAAAAAACTATATAGCAAACAAAAAGTTAAAATTATATAACAAACAGAATTTGTGGTTTATTTACATAAATAATGTTGTTAATACAAAAATTTACCAAAAATTATACTCCCACCGTTTCCAAATATATGATGTTCTAAGTAAAGTACGCAGATTAAAAATTCCTACTTTTAAAAAGTTCAACCAATTATTATAAACAAGACTGTATAATATAAGGTATTAAACTACTCTAAAAATTGCATAGAAAAACATCCTCAGTAAAAACACTAGAAATACAACCATATTTGGCTATCAACTAAGTTGTATATCGATTATTATCATTCATTAATGTAATTCTATTTTGCTGAAAAAAAAAATTGCATAGAAAATTAAAAACATCTTATATTATGAAACACAAAAATTTCTCTAAAACATCATATATTATGAAACAGAGTGAGTATAATAAAACTATACCACCAAATTTTAAGTGTAGTAGATTTTGTTATAAAACTATAACAAACTATACACTTTCTTTTTAAAAATCATTTTTTCTTTTGTATTTCTAAAGGTGGAAGTTTTAAATATATATTTTTATTTTGTACTTATTTTATAAGATTATGTCATTTGAAATATATCCAAGACATTGCCAACTATTTCTTTGTTTTTAATAAGAAAAGAAAGAAAGAAAATAATTAAAATTCTATTTATTTACATGGAAGACATATATCTAGAGGATAATTAAAAACCAAAAGTTAGTTTTGCAAACTCAAAGGGTGGTTTTGTAAAATCAACTATTAGTTTTAAAATTTAATTATCTTCTACAACCTTTGATTTTACAAAACCAACTTCTAATTTTACAAAACCAACTTTTGGTTTTTAATTATTGTCTATGTATATGCCTTTCATGTAAATAAATGGAATTTCATGTATTTGAATAAGAAATAAAAATTATTTATTTATCAGAAACATATAAAATGAAAATAATTATTTTCTAGAAAATTTAGAAAAAAAAAGTTTTTTTTTTTAAATTTTGAATATTTTTCTTGTCAACATCTACATATTCTGAATATATTTTTTTTTTTTGAATGTTTAGAACATCTGCATATTCATTAATATGCTAGAGAGACATACGCTACCACCAAATTAGCGAGATAGAGAAAAAGATGTTCAAATTATGAAGCCTGAGTGTTAAGAGAGTGAGGATCAAAGAGGCTTCCGTATCTGCATTTTCACCAGCCAAATTTGTCATAATAAAATCAGAAAATTAGGACGAGATAATTGAAGAAAAATTTGCTTAGCTATATGCAAAACCAAAACTTAGAAACAGTTTCAGAGCCAAAAAATCTGATGACAAGGTTTTTTTTTTTGTGGTGAGAACAACAAATCAGATTAACGAAACACTATGAAAAACAAACCCTTTTGCTTTTTTTGTTTCGTCAGAAAAAAGAAAACCCTAGTTTTATGTAGTAAAGATTTCTTTCAGAGCAAGATAAAATATTTAAGAAAAGCGTCACTGCTGCTGCTGCGTAAACATTGGGCTTTTGATATTGGGCTTATTAGCCCATATTTTGCAAAATTAGTCACACCACTCTATTTCGAGTATTGTCCCTGTCTGCCTTTAGCGGCGACTTCACTTAAGATTCTTCTAGGGTTTCCAGATTGTACCCTAGAGTAGCCTCCTATATATATATTTACACACACACACGTTTACAACTGCAACTGAAGAGATTAGATTTGAGGGTGGCTAGCGACCACAGAAGAAGAGTAACACAATACGTCATCTCTGTGCTTCTTTGTCTACAATTTTGGAAAAAGTGATGACGCCATCGCTCTTTCCCAAATGTAGACAAAGCAATACCGTGATGACGTCATAGAGATTTTTTGTTGATGTTATATGAGCCTCTGTATGTGTGTGTGTTCATCAATAATCGATTGAATTTTTTCTTTTTTCTTTTCTTTTGATTTTTATGATTGTTGTTTGATTCTCTCACTCCATACCGTAACTCTTGTTTTTTTTTTTTATTTCTTTCTTTCCAGATCTTGCTCTATCTTCTTAAGTTACAGATGCGTGTGATGATGGATCTAGAGTTCCAAGTGCTGTTCTTTATTTTGTTTTTGTTGTTTAATAGTGAATTTTGTTCTTCAGATACGGTTTCAAAGAGAAAAATGTAACCAAAAAGATTCTAAGACAACTAAATATCGTAAAGAACAAAATTATGATATTGACGCACGGCACGGATAATAAACTTGGCCGTACTCTACGACGATCGCATCTATAGCAAATTACACAATTCTAAATTTCTAATGACAACATGTTCTAGACTCTGTTGTACAGCTCTGTTTTTTTTTTTTTTACTAACCACATAACTTTTTTAAGTAAACAAGGCAAGAGACTGTTGATGGTCAATTGGCCATCATTATTCATTAGCTTTGTCTAATATAATTTATCATAGCTGGTCCTAAAACAGAATTAACTATATAATTTATCAAAGGAGATGGTAAGGTTTATTCCTAGGCTTGTAAATTTTGTTTTTAACCTTTCTCTTGTTACGAAATAAAAATAGTCCTGACTAAAAAAAAAACATTTAATTCTATCTGAAAATCCGGAGATTAGTTGTGGGATTCAATACAGTTCAGTCCAGTCATGCAACCAAAATGATCTATATAAGTATCATATTATCCAGCTTTTAGTACAGATAATAATGATAAACATAGTTAAAAAAAAAAAAAACAATCATTATCCAAAATAGAGAAAAGGATATAAAAAGGAAGTAGATGAACGAACGAACGAACAGGTGAAAGAGAAGAGAGGAGGAGGGTTTAGTAGTCGTCGCTTCTAATCAACTTCCACCTTGTTTCCACGAAAACAAGCAATTCGATCAAACGTGAAAGCAAAACAAAACATTCTTTCTTATACCCCCTTCTTCACTCCTCCTCTTCTGTCTCTGATATATATATATATATTTAATATATCCTTCACCCCATTTCTCTTGTCCTCTCGTTTCGATCAAATCCAAACAGGTTTGTTTTCCATTTTCTCTTATTGATCTCAATTCTGGGTTCTTCACTGTGCATTCTCAAATTCTTTGTCATAAAGTTTAGAGCTTTGATAAGTAGAATCTGTTAAAAAAAAAAAAAAACGAACCTTTCCCTCTGAATTTGAGTTTTCTCTGTTTCTGTCTTGTTTAGTTCTTGAAGCCAATTCTGATTTAATGTCTCTGAAGTTTTTGACTTTATGAGTTTAGAGATTGAAGCCACTCTCTTGATTTCCTAACAACGTTTGTGTTTTTCTGATTTAACCCTCATTTATGGCTTTGGTGCATTTCTTTTTCTAGCTGTTACTTTCCTTTGTGGACATAGTTCAAACGGATTGAGCTGAATAAAGATTCAATGTTTCTATAAATGTTGTAGGTTGTTGGTTTATTTTGGGTGTGGTGATTATGGATATGGAGTCTTGGAAGTTGCTCAGAAGTATTTGCATACTCTCTTTTCTCCTTGGCTCTTGCTTCGTGTGTCAAAGCATTCGTGTTGTTGATGCTCAAGAAGATCCTAAACCAGCCGTCACTTTGCAAGTTGATGCTTCTAACGGAGCTGGACGAGCCATTCCTGAAACGCTATTTGGGATATTCTTCGAGGTTTGTTATACTGTTATCAAATACTTCTCTGCTATGTAGTTTATTCACATTGTGTTCAAATTAATCGAAAACTTTATATGCTCTATGTTCAAATCATTTACAGGAGATCAACCATGCTGGTGCCGGTGGATTATGGGCCGAACTTGTTAGCAACAGAGGTTCGTTTTTCTTTGGCTAGTTACTCCTAAAAAAATCTATGGCAATCAATCTTTGTTTGGCTTCTGTTTTTCCTTACATGATGGGAACTTAAGCAAAAACTTTGGTTTCCAGGGTTTGAAGCTGGTGGGCAAAACATACCGTCTAATATTTGGCCATGGTCCATTGTTGGTGATCATTCATCCATATACGTAGCTACAGACCGTTCATCATGCTTTGAACGGAATAAAATTGCATTGAGAATGGATGTGCTCTGTGATAGCCAAGGTTGTCCATCAGGAGGTGTTGGAGTTTATAACCCTGGTTACTGGGGCATGGTGAGTTATAATTGTGAAAACTTTTACAGCTCGAGTTTCTGTTTCCCTCGGTGTCAAGAATAAGGGTAAAGCTGTTTTCATTTTCTATCTTTTGTTAGAATATTCAAGAGGGAAAGAAGTACAAGGTGGCTCTTTATGTGCGTTCGACTGGTGATATCGATCTCTCTGTGTCCTTGACGAGCTCGAGTGGATCACGGACTCTTGCTTCTGAGAAGATCACGTGAGAAACCATTTCAGAATACGTTTGAATACGTTTCTGTTGTTGTTTCAAAGTGTGAAAGTTTCAATTGTATGCTTTCATTTGTTTCAATGCAGAGCTTCTGCTTCTGATGTTTCAAAATGGACTAAAAAAGAGGTTCTTTTGGAGGCAAAAGGGACAGATCCTAGTGCAAGATTTCAGTTAACAACAACCAAGAAAGGGTCAATATGGATTGACCAAGTCTCGGCCATGCCAGTGGATACTTACAAGGTTCTTTTTCCTTCTTTCTGATTCATTCTTGAGATGAGATGAGAGGTTGAAGATAGAGACAATATTGGAAGAAACAAAATATTCATTTCTTTTTGGTTTGATTGCAGGGACATGGTTTCAGAAACGATCTTTTACAAATGATGGTTGGTATAAAACCCCGTTTCATCCGGTTCCCAGGTAATATTTATGGCTAATAGTGTTTTTGTTGCTTGTTCTGTCGAGATACACACTTCCTAGTTCATTGTGGTAAAGAGCATGACTTAAGATGAAAAAAGCTAAGTTTATTCTTTACTCTGGATCTTTGTGAACGTAGGTGGTTGTTTTGTCGAGGGTGCATGGTTAAGTAATGCATTCCGCTGGAAAGAAACCGTAGGACCTTGGGAAGAGAGACCGGGCCATTTTGGTGATGTTTGGAAGTATTGGACCGATGATGGCCTTGGCCACTTCGAGTTCTTTCAAGTGAGACCTCTTTTTTTCTATTGAGTCTATTTATATTCCACAAGCTCGATATCAAACTTAAATGAACATTCTTGCAGTTGGCAGAAGACATTGGTGCAGCCCCGATATGGGTGTTTAACAACGGTAATCTTTCATTCTCCGACTAGTATCTCGTCTGTATTCCATATCTATCAACCTGAATTTTTACCTTTTTGCAGGGATAAGTCATAATGATGAAGTTGAAACTGGCAGTATCATGCCATTTGTTCAAGTATGATTACGAAACCTTCCTCTGTTTTACTAGTGAAGAAGCTGGAAAACCAAAACTTTTGCCTCTTTTTGTTTCAGGAAGCACTCGACGGTATTGAGTTTGCCCGAGGAGATGCTAATTCCACATGGGGATCTGTTCGAGCTAAAATGGGACGCCAAGAGCCTTTTGAACTGAAATACGTTGCCATTGGAAATGAAGATTGTGGAAAAACATACTACAGAGGTTTTGCAATTTTTCCATGATCACATTTCACTTGAGACTTTTATTGAGCATCTTTGATGCTAAATGAGATTACAACTTTGCAGGAAACTATATTGTGTTCTATGATGCTATAAAAAAAGCCTACCCAGATATCAAAATCATCTCCAACTGCGATGGATCTTCTCATCCCCTCGACCACCCAGCTGATTACTATGACTTTCACGTAAAATTTCTGTCTGGCTAGAACCTGTAAATGTTGTCTTGTGTTTCTCTCTCCCGCCTCAAAAAGTGTTTTCCTTTTGTCACAGATTTACACTTCTGCTAGCAATTTGTTTTCCATGTATCATCAATTTGACCGCACTTCACGCAATGGCCCAAAGGTGAGAGATTATAACACAACTTAATTCCAAAAAACGAAAAGATGAAGCTTACAGCATTTTGCTCACTTTGTGATTTTTGTCTTGCAGGCTTTTGTCAGTGAATATGCTGTGACTGGAAAAGATGCTGGTACGGGAAGCCTTCTCGCCTCTCTTGGAGAAGCTGCGTTTCTCATTGGTCTTGAAAAGAATAGGTTTCCTTCGAACTTCCTCTTCCCAGGCTTTGAACGCAACTAAAAACATGGAATGAGTAAAACCATCTGATGCTTTCTTTGTTGCAGTGACGTTGTGGAAATGGCTAGCTATGCACCACTCTTTGTGAACACAAACGATAGACGGTATCTCTCACTTAGTTTCTACTGCTTTTTCCGTTCTTCTGTGTACTCGGGAAGCTAAGGCAACGATCTAAATTGGTTTCAGGTGGAACCCTGATGCAATAGTCTTCAATTCCTCTCATCTATATGGAACTCCTAGCTATTGGGTCCAACGGTTCTTTGCAGAGTCAAGTGGAGCAACTCTTCTCACTTCCACACTTAAGGGAGACTCTTCTTCTCTTGTGGCATCCGCAATCTCCTGGAAAAGCAATGGCAAAGATTACATACGCTTAAAGGTAAACCCAGAGAAATACCCGCATAAACTGTTTTCAAAGTCTGTTAACTTTGGATTCATGTGCAGGCAGTAAACTTCGGAGCTACCTCAGTAAATATGAAAGTGTTGGTAACTGGATTGGACCCGAAAGTGATGAAAGTTTCGGGATCAAAGAAGACAGTACTTACATCTACCAATGTGATGGATGAAAATTCCTTCTCACAGCCAGAGAAGGTATAAAATCAAGAAACAGACAAATCATCATCATCATCACAAATCCCCTGTTCTTACTGCTTAAGCTCTAATTCTAACTCTTTTTTGCAGGTTGTGCCACATGAAAGCTTGCTAGAGATGGCAGGGGAGGATCTGACCGTTGTTCTCCCGCCACATTCCTTCTCTTCGTTCGATTTGTTGAAGGAATCAGCAATGATAACACTGCCAATTTCTCATTCTTCTTCTCATCAGAAAACTACCAATCTCTGAAGAGTTAACGATGACAATAAATATAAATAAATTTACTGTAAGTATTCGTAAATAAACTGTTGTTTATGTTGTTGGTCATTTACCAATTGCAATTTAATGTTTTTACAAATGCAATGCTCTGTCTTCTTTATGTGTCACAATGAGGAATAACAGAGTGCAATCTGTGTATATATATATATATTTCCTTACCTCTTAATATAGAAATTATTTAAGGATGACTACTGAATGAGAATACTTGTTCTCATTCTTGTTTTTTCTTTTGTTGGTTTCCAAATTTAGCTTGAAAATTCTCGGATAATATACCATATTTATTTTCTAGATACAGTTGAAATGATGCTTTAGTTTCTGCTCCTGTGGGGTTTAGCTATATATATATATATATATATCTAGGTTACGAATGATTGATTCTAATACACAGACAATTCTGTACCAAACCCATATCTTCTTCTCAAGATCCGAAACCAGAGGTCAATTCAGTAACAGCTGTAGATACAGAGGATCAACAAAGACAAAGACCAAAAAAAAAAAAACACAGAGCATTGAGAAGAACACGAAGCAACCCTCATATCTACCTCTTATTCTGGAACCGGAATCAGACTTGGAACATAAACATAGCTACAGATTGGCAGGCCACTGTATTTATCCCATCCTCTTCTACTAGTCTCAATTTCCCTTGATACCACACCACTTTCATCAATTTCGTAAAAAGTGAAGACAGAAACCCAATTATCTTCTTCTTCTTCTACAGTTTGCTCACTCCATGCCATAATATTTCTGTGCTTGCCGATGGAATATCCCGGACGAGTATAGAACCGTAACCGCGGAAGTAGAGCAGGGCCAAGGCCAGGGTCAGTAGTGACATTGAAATAAGTGGCAAACGAAACGACCGCATCAATGTCTCTTGATCCTTGTCCATCTTGTGTTAAGAAAGAGAGTCTATCTCCATTGAAACATTCTAATCGGCTACAATTGTTCCAAAAGGCAGGACAATCACATACGTACATGAATGTTTCCTCGGAGAAGTCAAAACATAGAACGAAAGAACGTTGCCCTGGACACAAGCCAGTACATGTTGCCCTTGACAGACACACATTCCCACTCCATAACTATATCCGCATCAAACCCAGCATCAATACCTCTCCATGCACCAGACATGAATTCATAGATCTCACAAACTCTATCTGTATCACCAGTGGGAGAATACGACAGAGAACCAAACCTCAAGATTTTGTAGTTGTGACGAGATGCATCGTCGTCGTATCCAACCCCAAAATAATCATGAAACCAGTAATCAACCGATGGTTCGATCCATTTGATTCTCCTCAAAAACGGATTCCAAACTGCGAGACGGACGTTACTTACTCCTCGTGCCCAATATCTACATATACAGAGCATGATTCCATCACAATGAACCATCCAAGAAATCGGAAGCTGATCATGAAACTCTTCTGAGATTGGTCTTTCTGTTAGGATTCCGGTCACCGGATCCATGATTTAATATTTATTGTTTTGTATTATAAATATTAGATTGAGTTGATATGTTATTTATTAAGATTATAACCATTTACATTTTATAAGATTGACGCTTATTATAAAGTTTAAAAATTATAATACTTAGAATTCTTAAAATGTTTGTGTATTTCTCATATTTGAAGTTTCGTAAAAGTTTAAATATATTATTAATATTTTAAAGATTTTCTAACTTATAAAAAGGTCGAAATATTTATAATAGTTAAACTTCTTATAAAGTTTAAATATTTATAATATTTGAAAAACTTCATAAACGTTTAAATATTATTAATATTTTCAAGATTTTAAGAACCGGAGTAAACCAAATAATTTTTTAAAAAAAAATTTGAATGTCTGATAAATCAAGCTTTCTACGCATTTGTATTCTGAATCATTTTGGTCTCTTTTATACTATGACTCTGAACCATTGCCCAATTTTTTAGGCGATGTGGGATATTGTACCCGTATTTTTTATTCATCTATTGAGTAATATATGTCCGTTTTTAAAAATTTGTATTACATCATGTGCAGGAAAAAATTACAATTTTTATTAAGTAAATGTATTATAGAATAATTCAAGATTAATTAAATATAAATTTAAATGAAAATGAAAGAGAAGCATAGATTTATGTTTGAATAAGATAGAAAGATTTTCTTATTTTTTAAGTTTTACCTATAATTAGTTTTGAAAATTTTGGTAACTAATATTAAAGACAATGCATTAAATGCTAATTGTTTCCAAAATGATTTTTGAGCAAAAACTGCTGCAAAAATACTAGTATAGATTATAGAAAAATGGTGTATCATTATGGTTTTAAGACTCTTTTTATTTCCTAAACAACCCATGTATGACTCCTCTGAATGTATTTATTTATAAAAATACACAAAAAGGAAAACAAAACTTTAAATTATGAAAGACCGAGTAAGGTCGTAAAACCGAAGGAATAAAGAATAAGAGAAGTTGATGAAAGAGTTTATTGAAATAGAAAGAAGAACGATTATGTTTAAGGCTTTTTAGATTTTTTTTTCTGAAAAATTTCTATAGTTTTGAACTTTTGATATTTATTTTATTTTAATTTTGAATTTTAATATTTATTTATTTTCATAAAATATATTAAAATGACCTCTAATGTTAAACTCGCCTTAAGCCCCGATAAACCTGGGCACGGCACTGCTGTTGATGATTGTGTACCATTGCTTGCACGTCGTTTTGATACAGATCAAAGATTCAACCGGAGTTCTGCAAAGTATCTCTTCGACTAACTCAGTATAACTTTTAATGAAAATCATAAAATTTTCTTTTAGAATTACGTTTTTATGTATTTACTATAATTTTAAAGACAATACTATAGTTTTTTATTTTATTGATATTTTTCTTTTAATATAAGTAGAATTATATATATATAGTACAATATATTTTTATATTATTATTAATTTAATAAAATAACTATAAAATTAGTCCCCGATTAATTCCCATTTAATCACCGATTTTCTCGCTAGGCGCTAAGCACAATCCGACTGCCTAACTAGCGCCTAGCGATTTCTAAAATAGGGTTTTTTGTTTCCTTTTTTGTTTTCCAGTTAGCTTTTATTGACTTTAAGATTCAACCGAACCAAAATGGTGATCTAATTAAATGAACAAAGCAACCGAATTGGTTACGTGTAAACCGGACTGAATCCATCAAGTTGTATATACTGGGTTTGCTTGCACGACCTATTATATCGATCGGTAATCTTACACCTTAATTATAAATAGAATTTTAATATTATAACTTGCCTATAGTTTTGTTTTATATACGTGAAATCTAAGATAAATATTTGAAATGAATCTATATAATAAATAAATGTCCACATAAGATTTTAAACAATCAATAGGATTTGACACTTCATTATTTCATATTTTCAAAAAATATAATAGTTTTCTATATTATTAAGATTTTTTAGAAAAAAGTTAATCCATGAAAATGAAAGAAATATGTACAAATAAAAACTTTAAAAAATCAAAATACATTATTATAATATTTTAAGCTTTTTAAAATTATGATATTTTAAAAGTTGGTTTTTTATTTTAAAACTTTTTAGAAATATTTAAACTCTATAGAAAGTATAAATACTATAAATTATTAAACTTTATATAAAGTATAAGTATCATTATTAATACTATAAATTATTAAACTTTATAAAAAGTATAAGTATCATTATTAGTTCGAGAAGTTTTAGTACGTGTAGATCTAAAACTGAATATATGGATAAAAATATTAATTAATAATTGAATACATGTGGTGGCTATGTTGGTTTTCATGAACAAATCTTAAAAGAAAACTTTCAGTTTGGTTTAAGTTTGATGATATAAAGTAACTAAAATTTGAATCTTGACAATTTCTATATTTTTATATCCAAGATATATATTCTTGATAAACTTTAATACATATTGTTAAGATTTCTCGGTCACAATTCTGTTACCCCGGATTTTATAAACATGCTTTAGAGGTGCTAAATTATTATATTAAAAGTCTTCTATGACATCACCGGATTTTCCATTTTCCGGTGGAGCAAAAGCTACTCTGGACCTACACCTAATTAAATGAACAAAATAAGCGAATCGGTTACATGTAAACCGGACTGAACCGGTCAAGTTGTATATATTGGGTTTGCTTGCTCTACTTATTAAGTTATTAGTATGGAGGTGGGCTCAGTTCTTTCGTGGGGCTTATTAAAGCCCATTACAATTCTTGTTTGCGTTTTCGATTTCGTATCCACCGCAAAAGAAACGAATGTGTGGGATGAGAACATAGACGCTCCCAGAAGAAGAAGAAAAAACGACTTTGAGATTTCGAAATTTTTGTATTTTGTCCCCAAAAAATATATATAAAGCGGTTCCATTTTGAAATCTCTCTCTGTTTAGTCAAAAATTAGGGTTTATTTCAATCTAAAGGAAGAGAGGATTTCGAATTCTGTAGTGCAAAATCGTGAAATTGTTATGTCGGCGTCGACGGTGTCTCTCACCGGTACTCCAACGACGGTCGTTAAGCGGACGCCGGTTCTCGCCGGTGAGAAGAAATCTAGTTTTGATTTCCCGCCGAGCGAATCGCATGCCGCCAATGCGGCAATTGGAGAGTCGTCGACCAAGGATCTGATTCGCGCCGAGGCTGTCGCTGAGAGATCTAGCAGTTACAACGTAGGTCCGGTGACGAGGAGGCCAGGAACCACCGCGACGGGGGCTAATACGACGACCACCACCACGCAGCGTCGAACGCGGAAGGTTCAGGGGAATAAGACGAACAAGGCGCAGTGGAAGACAGTGGTTAGGGTATTCGCCAAGCAATTCGGGGCGCTTCTGTTAATCGTTGGGTTGATTCAATTGATTAGGAAATTGACTTTGAAGGATACGTCTCTGTCGTCTTCGAATTTTCCGATTGAAACGGAGATGGTGTTATCGGAATTGGAGAGTCGTATCTCGGCGGTTGATGGTTTGGTAAAGACGACGACGAAGATGATGCAGGTTCAAGTCGAGTTTCTTGATAAGAAGATGGAAAGCGAAGCAAGAGCGTTGAGGCAGACGATCGATTCCACGTCATCTGCGTTGCAGGGTGAGTTGAAGAAGGTAGAGTCTAGGACTGAGACATTAGAGGCTTCCGTAGATGAGTTCAATTCTAAACCTTTGGTATCTAGAGAGGAGTTAGAGAAGGTTTACAATGAATTGAAGAAGGGTAATAAGGTCCATGATTCTACTGTTAACATTGATGAATTGAGGGCTTATGCTCGTGGTGTAGTGGAGAAAGAGATTGGAAAGCATGCTGCTGATGGCCTTGGCAGAGTAGACTATGCGTTAGCGTCTGCTGGGGCTTTTGTAATGGGGCATTCTGACCCATATCTTGTTGGAAGTCGGGGTAATTGGTTTGGGACAAGCAGGCGAGGGGTTCATAGCAAGGCGGTTAAGATGTTAACTCCGAGTTTCGGGGAGCCTGGACAGTGTTTTCCTCTGAAAGGAAGCAATGGCTATGTCCAAATCAGGCTAAGAGCGCCGATAATACCAGAGGCTGTTACCTTGGAACATGTCTCTAAGGTAGTTCTTGCATCTTATACTATACTTTCACAGAGAAATCAGTTTCTATAGGTTGATTTGAGAGCCCTGAAGAAGGTTTTTTGATAAATGTTTTGGTATTTAGATGCCATGTGCTTTTGGATTGTTAGTTTTGTGAATTTGATTTTGTAGCTTGAGGTTTAGTTTACGGCGGTATTTGTGTAAAGATGCATCAAATAGGATCTAAGTTGCTTAACCAGTATATTGATTCCTTCCATCTTTGAGTAGAGTTTTACATATGTTCTTCCCTGCTACCCACTAGCTTTAGCAGTTCCTTTGAATAATATCAATATTCCGTTGAGTTCTTGGGATATCGTTGGCAAAGAAAAATTAGAAAATAATGGTATGTACCAGAAGAGCTTGTGTACGTTCACAATGAGTGGAACTGTTATATTCACAGTATCATAAGGGTGTTGTCGCATTGCTTAGAGAGTGTAATTTGGTGGTCACACATTGCTTCCCATTGTAAACATTTGTCTGATCATTTTTTCATCTGAATGCTAAAACCTTACACTGATTTTACGGTTATGCGCCATGAAAATGAACAGGCCGTAGCGTTTGACAGATCAAGCGCCCCAAAGGATTGCCGAGTATCAGGATGGTTAGAAGACAAAGATACGGAGAGTGAGACAATGCTCCGTCTTACAGAATTCAGTTACGACTTAGACAGGTCCAACGCACAGACATTCGACATTGCAGATTCTGGTTACTCGGGACTTGTCAACGTTGTCAGGCTAGACTTCACATCCAACCATGGAAGCTCTTCACACACTTGCATCTACCGGTTCAGGGTTCATGGCCGTGAACTAGACTCGGTCTCTGCTGTTCATGCTTGATCTGATGTCCACTTGAATCTTTTCTTCTCCTTGTAACATTCCCTCTCATAGATAACTCTCTTTTTGTTTTTTGTTGGTTTATTTAGTGGTAAAGCTTCTAGTCAGTTGTAATCAGAATTAACGTTTCTTCACGGTTTTCTTTTTAGTTTTGTGGAGTAGGAAACACATCGATCTTAGTTTCAAATCTGTTTTAGTTCGGTTTATTTGGTTAGATGGTATCTGACCGAAACCAAATAGAATTTAATTTGGCATTCGGTGTTGGTTTTGTAACACAGATTATCTTTTTTAGTTTTCTTTTCTTGATAACTAAAAATTTCAAAGAATGCTTTTATATATCAATATAGTTATAGTAGGTCTGTAAATGATGCCATTAGCAAAATATTTCTCCAATGGTTCCTACAAATTCTAGTAGAGGGTTCCTACAAAATATTTGATAGTTTAAGAAATATTGATTTTGGATTATGATGGTTATTGTCAACAGGGCATTGATAGGAAGAGTGGGTAATATTAACTGGACTCCATAACTTGTAAGTGTGATAGATTAGACAGAGTGACGACTTCTTTTAGACTTACACGGTTCCACCGTCTTGGCTTTAGAGAGTGACGACTTCTTTTATAGGCTTCACCATCTTGCCTTGTCTAAAAAGTTCCCCGACACATCACATGCCAATCTACGGTCAAATCATATAATATGGAATCCCTTTGTAATCAAGTCAACCCAGCTTGTTAACTTCTAAAATAGTAATAAAGTTAAATTAATCTCAACATGTTGTTCATGACTGATTAACGTTAATTCTTTAACAGTGTCAACTGGCATATCTAAATGGACTAAACACAAAATTAAGCTCTAAAGACAGCCCCCAATTTCACGGTTAAATCACATGTAATAAAAACTCTTCTACTAACCAAGTCAACCCAAGTCCGGTCATCGTGACGGTGGACCACCCAGCTGCAAAAAAACAATTAGTTCTCTTTATTTGACCAAAAAATAAACTATACGTGTATATTAATAATTAGACCAACATGCAATTACATAATTCCATTTCCCTCGAATCCATGCATTCATTAAATATCACAACCCTCCTCGTAGTCTAGAGTCTATATATATTGGCTATACAGATCCACAAAAACAGATACCATTAATACATACGAAAGATAAAACAAGATGAAAATGCAAACACTACACTTCTCTTCTTCTCTCTTGTTACTGTCTGTTAGTTTCCTCTCATTGGCTTTGCTAATCTCAACACAACAACCTCCTTCACAGTCACCATCTCTGTCCCCGTCACTGTCACCTTCACAGCCTCCGTCACGACCACCTACTTTGCCTCCGTCACAGTCACAGTCGTCTTCTCAGGCTTGTAAGTCAACTCCATACCCTAAGCTATGCCGTTCGATCCTCAACGCTGTCAGGTCATCACCATCTGATCCATACAGTTACGGCAAGTTCACGATAAAGCAATGCCTCAAGCAAGCAAGCCGTCTCTCCAAAGCAATCACCGGATACGCGCGGCGAGTGAGAAGCAAACCAGGCTCAGCCACGGCCGAGGAAATAGGCGCGCTGGCGGATTGTGGTGAGTTATCGGAGCTGAGTGTGAACTACCTCGAAACCGTCACGACGGAGCTCAAGAGCGCGCAGGTGATGACCGCAGCTCTCGTCGAGCATGTGAATAGTCTTCTCAGTGGTGTGGTGACGAATCAGGAGACGTGTCTGGAAGGACTCGTGGAGGCGAAGAGTGGATTCGCCGCCGCGATAGGATCACCGATGGGGAATCTCACGCGTCTTTACGGTATCTCGCTGGGGCTTGTGAGCCACGCGCTTAACCGTAACCTTAAGAGGTCGTTTAAAGCCTCTAAAGGAAAGATTCTTGGTGGTGGGAACTCAACCTATCGCGAGCCGCTCGAGACTTTGATTAAGGTAACTAATTAAGTTTGTTTTTAATTCTTTGTCTGTTTATACTTTATAGTATAGCTTATTCCTCTACATATTCTAAAGTTGTTAATAATCTAGTAATATAGACATTA
>NC_025699.1:4415121-4416363 GCF_000633955.1 Camelina sativa | reverse complement strand
CCGATGGGGAATCTCACGCGTCTTTACGGTATCTCGCTGGGGCTTGTGAGCCACGCGCTTAACCGTAACCTTAAGAGGTCGTTTAAAGCCTCTAAAGGAAAGATTCTTGGTGGTGGGAACTCAACCTATCGCGAGCCGCTCGAGACTTTGATTAAGGTAACTAATTAAGTTTGTTTTTAATTCTTTGTCCGTTTATACTTTATAGTATAGCTTATTCCTCTACATATTCTAAAGTTGTTAATAATCTAGTAATATAGACATTATTTTTAAATGGTTGGCGTAGAGATTAAAACAGAAATTAGAGGAAATATCAACAACAGTATAAATCTAAGATATTTTTCTTTCTATAAGATATATATAATTCCTGATTTATAAAGAATTAAATCAGAGATATGTAATATTTTTTGTATGGACGAACATGTAGTTTGTGTTAGTATGGCGATGTATCACCACATAAATTCAAATATGTTATCTAAAAAATAAACTTTTGGTCGTACGTGTATAATTGAATAAGCCTCGTAGGATGACATAGTAACTTAGATACGGTATGAATTTGCTAGTTTTGGACGCACGGAATGATATAGTATTCGTGCATATCTTAATATTCTAGATCGAGTCATAACTCATAAGTGGATGTGGTCTTGTTGTGTGTGTGAGCCAGAACGCGTAAAAGAGAGTAAAAATCACATGGCCGACGCACATTTTAGTACAATTGAACAATGATCAAACGGGTCCCATTTTTTTACTTTAACAAAAAACATACATCAATATGGTCCATATTCGAATCCAACTGTATTCACGTGCATGCGCTCATACTCATTAGATTGTCACCGTCATTTCATGTGTGGCTACAATAAACATTGATTTGCAAGGCACGAGTTTAATTATATGCTAAATTACTAATCATGTATTAAGAAACAAAAAAGTTTACTTCAGAATTTGATTTTTCATGACAAATGAAAAAAAAAAATCAATTTAAATTTTGGTTTGAAATATTCCGAAAATATATTTTTTGATGATTTTTTTTTTGGGCGGTATAAGGGTTTACGTAAAACATGCGACAAGGACAAAGATTGCCGGAAAGGTAGCCGGAAATTAGGGGAGCTAGGTCCGACGAGCGGCGGTTCCATCCTCGTGAGCAAAGCAGTGATTGTCGGTCCGTACAAATCCGACAACTTTACGACGATCACTCAAGCTATTGCAGCTGCACCTAATAACACTAGACCAGAGGATGGTTACTTT
>NC_025699.1:4405045-4413945 GCF_000633955.1 Camelina sativa | reverse complement strand
GACGAGCGGCGGTTCCATCCTCGTGAGCAAAGCAGTGATTGTCGGTCCGTACAAATCCGACAACTTTACGACGATCACTCAAGCTATTGCAGCTGCACCTAATAACACTAGACCAGAGGATGGTTACTTTGTTATCTACGCAAGAGAAGGTGTTTACGAAGAATATATTGTTGTTGAGATGAACAAAAAGAACTTAATGCTTATCGGAGATGGGATCAATAAGACGATTATTACTGGGAACCATAACGTTATTGACGGTTGGACTACGTATAATAGCTCAAGCTTTGGTTGGTATTTTTATCTTTTTCTTTTAATTTTTTTTTGGTAGTAATTGGCCAAGCAGTACTTTACTTAGTTTGTGATATATAATTGTATTTTTATTTTCTAGCTGTAATTGGAGAGCGGTTCATGGCGGTTGATGTTACATTTAGAAACACAGCCGGACCTGAAAAACATCAGGCTGTGGCTTTGAGGAACAACGCAGAAAGTTCAAGCTTTTATCGGTGTAGTTTTGAAGGCTATCGAGATACTCTCTACGTCCATTCTATGAGACAATTCTATCGCGAATGCGATATCTATGGTAAATATAATGCCACATTTTCCATACTTATTTTATTTATTAACTGTTGTTGGGATATGATTTTTAAAACTAGCTAGGCTCAAATTTCACAACTTAAGATATTTTCTTTAGTAGTTTGAACTTACCAAAAATACCAAAACTTGTCAATCATCTATATAGATTCTTATTTTTGGAATGATCATGTGGTCCTTGCTATAATTTGCATCCACAGGGAGGTGATCTAATCTATGCAATCTAGTGGAGCCAACCCTTCTATACCACATATCTATTTATTGAAGTAACCGACATGATTTAATATATGTCCTCTGTTTCTTCCCTTTTGTTATAGGTACCGTCGATTTTATATTCGGGAACGCAGCCGCAATTTTTCAAGACTGTAACATATATGCTAGAAAACCAATGGCAAAGCAAAAGAACGCTATAACAGCCCATGGAAGAGTTGATCCAAACCAGAACACCGGAATCTCTATCATCAATTGTACGATAAAAGCCGCCCCGGATCTTGCAGCTGAACCTAATTCTGCCATGACATTCTTAGGTAGACCATGGAAGCCATACGCAAGGACGGTTTTCATGCAATCATATATCAGTGACATTGTCCAACCAGTCGGATGGCTCGAATGGAACGGTACAACTGGATTAGATACAATCTACTATGGTGAGTACAGTAACTTTGGACCAGGGGCAAACACGAACCAGAGAGTGCAGTGGTTAGGGTACAATATATTGAANTCATTTTCCATACTTATTTTATTTATTAACTGTTGTTGGGATATGATTTTTTTAAACTAGGCTCAAATTTCACAACTTAAGATATTTTCTTTAGTAGTTTGAACTTACCAAAAATACAAAACATGTCAATCATATATATAGATTCTTATATTTGGAATGATCATGTGGTCCTTGTTAAAATTTGCATCCACAGGGAGGTGATCTAATTCTATGCAATCTAGTGGAGCCAACTCTTCTATACCACATATCTATTTATTGAAGTAACCGACATGATTTAATATATGTCCTCTGTTTCTTCCCTTTTGTTATAGGTACCGTCGATTTTATATTCGGGAACGCAGCCGCAATTTTTCAAGACTGTAACATATATGCTAGAAAACCAATGGCAAAGCAAAAGAACGCTATAACAGCCCATGGAAGAGTTGATCCAAACCAGAATACCGGAATCTCTATCATCAATTGTACAATAAAAGCCGCCCCAGATCTTGCAGCTGACCCTAACTCTGCCATGACATTCTTAGGTAGACCATGGAAGCCCTACGCAAGGACGGTTTTCATGCAATCATATATCAGTGACATTGTCCAACCAGTCGGATGGCTCGAATGGAACGGTACAACTGGATTAGATACAATCTACTATGGTGAGTACAGTAACTTTGGACCAGGGGCAAACACGAACCAGAGAGTGCAGTGGTTAGGGTACAATATATTGAACTTGGCAGAAGCCATGAACTTCACGGTCTACAACTTTACCATGGGAGATACATGGTTGCCTCAAACCGATATTCCTTTCTATGGTGGTTTGCTACACAAAGAATGAAAAGAACACCGTATTATTTGAAAACCATATTTAATTATATACGTTACGTACTTGCTCAATTAAAAAAAAAAGCAATATATTTTCACGAGTCATAGTTGTTGAGATCTAGATTTACAAATAAAATATCGTCGGTTGAAATAAATACATTCGTGCGAGGCACTAAGATGTATTATTTTATCGAGACGAGCCAATGGGAGTTGTTCTCATGATATTTATGCATGCCTATAAGAAGTTTTTTTTATGTTTTTAAAAAATAATATATAAATTGATGAAATTCTAAATCGAAACTATATATCTCGAATTTTGTTGAAAGCAAAGTTTTGGTGATAATTAAAACGCGTAAATATAGTCCACGATAAAAATGCAGTGGATGAGATTTGATCTATAGACCATAGCAATAAGCCAATAATATTAATTTTATTTATTGTTTTTGAATAATAAAAATTTAATTAAATCAATTAACTAAACAATTTTACAAGGTTGCGACGACGAAGATGACGCTGTGCCATACGTAGAAGAATCGGTATTACGGTTGTAACACTAAAAATGTTTGCGGTATATAATGAACAAATTAAAAATTTACATATATCCAAAAAAAGAAAAGAGATTTTAATTAGAAATCTCATCATCGTAAAAAATAAACTCAGAAATTAATATGAAAATTAAGCATAAAATTAATCAAAACCTTTTGAACGAAGGGAAAAACTAAAAAGACCTTTTCGGTAATTAGACGTGTTACTAAACAAGCACTCAATTTGGTCAATTGTTACGATTAATTTATACTATAAAATAAATAGATAAATTAATAAAATGTCATGATTTCAACATTATTATTATTATTATATATATATATATATATTTTATTGTTGTAGCTTCCATACTAGTTAATGGAAGAACTATAAATGATACTTAAGTTTAATGATGCAAGTAAATACAGATTAAAATCTGAAATTATTTCGTACGAAATAATTTCATATCCCCTTTATAATAAAACAGAAGTACATAACATTGTTTTGTATATTATATAATTTTAATAAATTGGTTACAAATAGGTTATAGATTAATTAGTTACAAGTTAAAATAGTGGGTGCAACCTTAATTTATTTTTGGAAGATTTTATTTATAGATCATGCTATTTCCGAAAATCTTAAAAATAAAGAGAATATTCTAAAGAATCATTTGATATCATCTAACTTACCATAATAAATTTTTTTATTAAATTATTCATCAAATAAAATCCTTTAATATCTAACTTAATATATTAATTTGTTAATTATCATTATAATTCACCTCTCATATATATATATGAGTCTACTTTGTGAAACAAATAAATTATCATGTTATTTATTATATTGAAAAAATAGTTTTATTCCGTATATACCATAAGTTGAATTTTTAAAACAAATATAAATTGTTCAATCTATAAAATATTCAAGTTTTAGTAATATTATTCTTTAAAAATAATATATATTGAATTAAAAATTTAACTTAGTAATGGGTCAAAATTTGAATATTTAAATTCAATTTCTTATTTTTTTTGTTGAATTTTATAATCTTATATAATATAATAAACTTCAAATAATTTATTTTGAAATATTTGAAAAATATTGAAACTTAAAATTTAGAAACTATAAATACTCTAAAATTGATTTGTTATAGCAATGTCAATAATATGTCACTATAATATGAAATAATTTCAAGAAACCAAGTATATTAAACAAAAAATATAACAATATATTAAATTACTAATAATATAATAACTTGCTTTTTAAAAACCAAATTTACAAAATTATGTCTTATTACGTGGTAGAATATACATTGTTGAAATAACTTCACATACATAAACTAATACAACATATTTAAATATTTAAATACCACGAATACTTATCTAGAATCATTAACAATATAAAACTTACAAAAAGAAATGTCTTTTTCAAGTCATCATATTTAGCATATGATTTTATTGCATAATGTTTTATCCACAAAAACTTTTAAAAACAATCACATAAATTATATTTGAGTAACAGCATTAGAACACTGAAAATGTTTAATTTAATCAAACAATTTTACAAGGGAATAAGAGTAACACTGACAATGTTTACAGTATAATGAACAAATAAAATTTTACAAATATCCAAAAAAAAAGAAAAGAGATTTGCAATTGTAAATCTCATCATCGGAATAGACAAACTCAGAGACCGGACCTGAACGGCACTTTCGTAGTCGGAAGCCATCTTCCTCCGTCGATGAAAGGTTTCACCGTGAATCGATTAGCTTCCTTGGTACTAAGAAACCTCAAACCCTTCCACTTAACCCTATTCCTCGTCGACGAACCAGCGCCGTTATTCTTATACTCACCGTAAAATATAGTATCCGGAGCAGAATCTCCGGTCCAAGGCAACCAACCTTTCCGGTCAACAAAACCGTGCAAGAACGAATCCATTATCACCGTCGTTGAGAAATTCTTCCATGGTCGACCTAAAAACGTTTTGACTTCGGTTAGGTCACCGAGCGGAGAGATGTTACAACGGTGAATTGAGATTCCTGTGTTCATGTTCGGATCATTACGTCCCTGAGCCGTGATTGTGATTTGTTGTCCTTTCATTGGCCGGCGAGGGAGGATCCGGCAGTTTTGGAGAACTGCAGCTGAGTTACCGAAGATGAAATCGACTGTTCCAATGATGGTGCAGTCACGGTAGAATTGGCGTTGTGCATGCACGTAGAGCGTGTCTTGATATGCGTTCATTGTGCAACGGTATAAGGCAGCGAGATCTGCGCTTACCATTAGAGCTACGGCTTGGTGTTTGGCTGGACCGGCTGTGTTGATGAAGCCCATGTCTCTTGCCATGAACCCTTTGCCAAACACAGCTGCACAATACAAAACAGAGTAAAAAAACAGAGCATAAAACATACCAACTATGACATGAGCCACTTTCTTGGATGATAAGTAATGATATTGTGGTGTTTGAACTTTACCGAATGTTGCGGTCTTAAAAGTGGGAGTTCCATCAATGACATTGAGTCTACCAGAGACAATACTCTTGCTTGCTCCATCTCCGACCACCACAACGTTCCACATCTTCTTCTCCACCTTCACATTCTCAAAATAAACTCCTTTCTTCACATATATGATCGTCCTCTTCTCACTCTTCTCAGGCACATCCTCTAAAGCTCTACTTATGGTTCTGTACTTCCCCGAACCATCCTTCGCCACCACGATATGCGCCACTTTCCTCAAATCCGTGCTCTGCAACAATCTCCTACCCACGTGGAAACCCACCTCCACGTCAGCGGTTGTCAACAGACGCCTTCGGAGTGTGAACGAGTCAGCGATCTTTCCGAGCCATGTGATGATCGCTAAGGCGTTACTCGTCATCTCTGTTGAGTTCTTGAGATGACTTTCTCCGAACGGCTTCATATCTGGAGACAACGTATCCACGCACGTCTCTTGATACGTCTCGGCTGAGCTCAACCATGTACGGAGGTCATCGACTAGCTCAGGTACCGTGACGTCACCGTTTGATGATGACGTTAACGTGTTGTTGAGGTTATCTATCGTTAGGTCAAGAAGCTCAGTGCATGCACTCATGGTGATGTTGCTCTTTTCATCCCCGGGGGAAGAGAATGCGTTGAGAGCTTTTGAAACTTCGGCGATTGTGATTTTGACTGCGAATTTGAAGAGCTCTTCTGGATTGAGACTGCTCGCGTTTGGAGCTGATCGAAAGGTTTCCATACATTTGTCTTTGTGCAACGGCTTTAATGGATGCGGAGACTGAGTCTCCGTTGCTCTTGATCTCCACTGTCTCTGATGACTTGTTATGAGCCATGGTTCCCAACACGGCTCCGACCACGATTATGGCAAGAACTATTAGTGATACAACGATGATTGCAATTCTCTTCCTCGTCTTACGACGAGCTTCGAGCATTACGTGTTCACGCTCGTCGACTTTGCCGTAAGTGGAGGACATCTTCGTTGTTCCTCCGTCTCTCTTTTTCTCTTTTCTTTTGAAGTTTCGTGCTAGTTATATTAATTTGGAGATGTTGGAGAGTCATATAAATACATAGAAAAATATATAATAATTTGAATAGACCTAACCAAACTTACGTGCGAGGCACAAATAGGATTAGAAGTTCAGCTTTAAAATACCAAGAATGTATTAAATATATAACTCTACAAGTGCTTCTCATGTTTTATGTAGTATATATGCATGTCGGCGTGAAACATTCTTGTTTAAGATTGGCCACTATAGCACTATGTTTTCGGTTGGTATTTAGGTTTTAAATTTGTATATATAGAAAACATTATAATAATTTGTAAAATCGTATAAATTTAACCAATGAAATATAATAATTTCACAAATGCATTTCGTTTTGAATGTATACATTTTGTTTCTAGACATAGATGTACTTGGTTTAGTATTAAAAACTATAAATCTCTTGAAATCCAACAGTTTGACATTACAATATTTATTGGGATTAACTTTGATACATAGCTGTCAAAAAATATTTTTATTAAGATAAGAAATTAATCGGTTAATTTGTTTCCCCCTGACATTGTCGGCAAATGTTTTCTCCTGCTCCTATTATTATACTAGAACTTTTCAAACCTTGTTTTGAACAATAATGACAAATACATGTACAACTTGTATTGACCTTTAATTTTTAATCTTTCCGCTAAGCCAAAATATATAAACAAATTCTTGTCTCTAATTTAATTAAATCTTCCTCTGAATAGATAATTTTTTGAGACTTTCACATAAATTAAGAAAAATATTTAATGTTTAGCAATAAATACATTATTATTTATAATAATATATTTTCATAATTATTAATCAATAGTAATTCATTAAAATTTTAAATTCTCAATCAATGATTCCTTGGAGTACTACAAAAAATCATTTATTGTAATACAAGAAAAATTTAGTATAAAAAACCAAGGGATAAACTAAAAAGGCTGGATATCATTAGACGTGTTACCAAACAGGACCCAATTTGGTCATCTTCCTCTTTCCACGGTTACTCCCACATCACGCACTCACTCACTCTGCCCGCTTCTTCGTCTCCATTTCAGCTTCTCAGATACTCACACGAAACAATCTTAGCATTATTCTCAGATCTTCATCTGGGAAAAAGCTTCGCGGCGATGTCTTGGCCTACGGATTCCGAGGTTATTCTTCATTTTTCTTCTTATATTTATCCATTTACGCACGAATCTGCTTGTTATCGTCTACGAAATTTTGGTTAAATCGGTGGCAATATCCTCCGTTGGGTTAATTTTTAGTAGCGGCGGAGATGATTCTCTCTTGCTAGTACATTTTCCCGGCGGGTGTCAAATCGGACTTGTGATCGAACAATTTGCAATTTTAGTCTTTGTGTGTGTTGGGAGATTGTAGAAATCAATGTATATGCTTTGAATTGCCGCGAGTGTTTGTTTTCGTGTGTGTTGGATATTTTGGAATCTGACTCTGGTGTTCATCTTACGAGATCGTTCGTTTTTGTTTTCCAGTTAATTTCCATAAAGGAGGCAGTGTCACAGATGACTGGAAGAGATGAAGGAGAAGTTCGAGTGGTGGTCTCACCTTATCGTATATGTCCTTTAGGAGCTCACATTGATCATCAGGTTGGTTTGTGATGAACAGCGATTTCAATCACGGTTTTGATCAAGTTTTAGAGTTCTCTGATTCATACGCTTTCCTTCATAAATGTGAATCATCTTTGGTATTGGCAGGGTGGAACTGTATCAGCTATGACGATTAATAAAGGGATCCTTCTTGGTTTTGTTCCATCAGGCGATACTAAGGTTTGTATTACTTATGATGATTCTTATGTGTTTTGGTATGCTTGAATTCTAGCACAAATAAGCACCATTCTAATTTTTTTGATGACTTCCCCGTTGATGGTAAAATGAAATTCTCATAAATTAGCATTTGGTATGCTGGGCTCGGTTCAATTGGGAATAGATGGAGATCCTAGTAGTGTACAATATTGTGTCCTGGTCTGTTTTTGTTTATCACCTGACCCGAGGTAGCATTAATGAATTGGAAACTTTTCAAAATGAAAGTGGTATGTAGGCTTGAGATTAAGGTATACTTCTGAGTTGGGAAAGTTCCTTCTGTCTGTGTGTTTCACTCGAGCTTGATGTCTTTGTACCATTTATTCTCTTTCTAATATTTATGCAGGTCCAGCTGCGTTCTGCACAATTTGAAGGAGAAGTATGTTTCAGGTGTGTTATGTTTCAGGATCTCTCATCTTGTCATTAGTGTCTTCATATTGAGTAAAGTCTGCATTAGCTGGTTACTAAGCCACATATTGAGTAAAGTCTGCATCTTGGGTATTTTGGCAGTATTTCGATCTTGCAAGCAAACTATTATACGTATGTTTATCAGATTAAGTCTTAGACATTTATCAGATTCAACCTTTTTGTTTTGCGCATCTTTCTCTAGAATTCATTGGAAATTGAGGACCCTTAGCGCTGTAAGGGAAACAAAGTATCAGTGACTCAGTGTTGAGCTTGCAAATTTTTTCTAGTTTCTGTTTCATGCATTCTTATTATTTTAGCTTCTCGGGTTTTTGAATTATAGTGTAGATGAAATCCAGCACCCAATAGGCCTAGCAAACAAGAATGATGCAAGTACCCCATCGCCGTCGAAGGAAAAAAGCATGTGGGGCACTTATGCCAGAGGAGCGGTTTATGCATTACAGACCAGCAAAAAGAATCTCGAACAGGTAACAAACTTAAGTTTCGTTTTCTGGATATTGCTATAGATA
>NC_025699.1:4380928-4404985 GCF_000633955.1 Camelina sativa | reverse complement strand
TCAGGCTTGAGGCAGGCATTGACCACCAACCCAGGATATAATCTGCGTGTTTCTGAGTGTCGAGAGGCTGCAGAAGTTCTTTTGACGTATGTGCAAATCTGCTCAATTCACATATCTATCTACATATTCACTTCTTTTGACGTGGAAATGCTGCAAAGTCCATTTCTCTCTACTGATATTTCTGCATCACAAGATTAACAACCTTCTCTTGATTTGTGTTCTCTTCAGTGCATCTGGGAACAGTGAGCTAGAACCTACCTTGTGCAATGGTAAAAAAACTTTTGGGTGTGGAATTTATGTCTCTTATTAGTTGCATGCTGATAAGATTTTTCTTTATTGCCATGCCTGTATCTGTCCCACTGAATAGTTGAGCATGCGGTCTACGAAGCTCACAAGGTATGAAAACAATATTCTTAAGCTTGTGAGGTAAAGCAGATTCCACCTAAACCATCCCTATATAAATATGTAATACAATCATACTTGTTCGTGCAGCATGAGCTGGAACCGGTTTTAGCTAGAAGAGCAGAGCATTATTTCTCAGAAAACATGCGGGTTATCAAAGGCAAATGCTCTTGAATTCTTACAGAAGTTTCTTTACGTACAGAAATGATTCATTAACCTCTTTATGATGTTATACGGATTTGTTTGAATGATTGTGATTTGTTATTCTTAATATTTCAGGACGAGAAGCCTGGGCTGCAGGTAATCTTGAAGAATTTGGAAAGCTAATTTCAGCATCCGGCTTGAGTTCCATTGAGAATTACGAATGCGGTACACTCTTTTTCCTTTCTTCTCTCCCAAAAATGTAACATATCCTAAAGCGTATACATACCACAAGTGACCTGTCACAGACATGATTCTCTTTCTATATGTCTCTTAAATTTGGTTTTAAATTCTGCGAGTTTTGGTGAAGGTGCGGAGCCATTGATTCAGCTATACAAGATTCTCCTGAAGGCTCCTGGTGTATATGGTGCTCGGTTGTGCAGGGTTCAGGGGATGTTGTGTGGCCTTTGTAGATGCAGAGAAAGCAGAGGAAGCTGCTTCATATGTGAAGGATGAATATGAAAAGGCCCAACCTGAGTTTGCTAAGAATCTGAATGGAGGAAAACCTGCTCTCATCTGTGAAGCAGGTGACGCTGCTCGTGTTCTTCTCTGATCAAAACCAGATTTTTTGGTTTCTTTTCCGATATGACACTCAAACTCGGATCTTTGTTCTTTAATACTCATGCTTTATTGATTCTTGTTTGTTCATCTCTTTTTAGTTTTTATACATGAGAGATTTTGCAAAGTTTGTAAAATTGATGCATCTCTTGACATTTTTTTGTTGTTACGAAGAGTTTGTTTTGACAATACATAATGTAAATCATCTACTCTACTGTTTTGGACTAAATTGAACAATCACAAACTTCGGGGTTAAACTAAAATGTTATCTAATTCATCGTTTTAAGTGTGTTCAATAATAAAACAAAAATTTGTGATTTGAGAAAGGAAAAATGTTTGTCAGCTATTTGAGGTATACCCCAACACATAGCCACACATACAAACAATATAAATGTCTTGTTAACTACGTCAACTATTGTCATCACATAAGGACATCCATAAACAAACATAGGTTATGTGTACAACACCATAAACATTCAATTCCGGTGGTTGGTTCACCAGAATCCGGCGTTGACCAGTATTGACCGATATTGACCAGTTTTAACCGGCGTTGACCAGTGTTGACCGGCGTTGACCAGAAAAAAAAAATTTTAAAAAAAATATTTTTTTCTTTTTTTCCTAAAAATAAAATTATTTTTTTCATGTATTTTTGTTANTAGGATTGGATTTGGTTTAGGTCGGTTTGGGTCGGTTTAGGTTTGGTTGGTTCAGTTTGGTTTAAATGTCCACCCCTGCTCGCATAGGCTTGCCCGCTAAATCCGTGACCCACATGGGTTTGTCCGCTAAAACCTGCAACCTGTGTAGACTTGTCCGTGAGACCCCTTTTCGACTGTTTGAGAATAAAAAATATTAAAATTATTTTTCAATTTTATATCTAAGCTCGCCTTGCTAAGTAACAACAGGTTAGCGGGAAGACTCGCGGGTTTGATTATTTGTAGAGAAATAAATGAAAAATATAACTAAATTTTGTATTTATTAGTTGATTATTTGTAGAGAATTATATAAAAAATATTCCTCATTTAAATATAAAGTTCATATTTGTTTGTTAGGTACATACAACAAAAGGGAGTAAATTGGTTGAATAATCAAGGAAAAATGTTTGTCAGCTACTTGAGGTATACCCCAACACATAGCCACACATACAAACAATATAAATGTCTTGTTAACTACGTCAACTATTGTCATCACGTAAGGACATCCATAAACAAACATAGGTTATGTGTACAACACCATAAACATTCAATTCCGGTGGTTGGTTCACCAGAATCCGGCGTTGACCAGTATTGACCGATATTGACCAGTTTTAACCGGCGTTGACCAATGTTGACCGGCGTTGACCAGAAAAAAAAAATTAAATATATTTTTTTCTTTTTTTCCTAAAAATAAAATTATTTTTTTCATGTATTTTTGTTAAATAAATAAAAAGATAAATGATTTGTATAATTTACAAAAACAAAATATAACAACAAAAAGTTATACAACAAAAAATATACAAGACAATTATATACCAAAAAAAAGTAAAAATTATATGACAAAAAAAATTGTGGTATATCTAGTAACTAATTTTGTTAATACAAAAAATATACAAAGAATAATATAATAAAACTATACCACCAAAATTTTATATGTAGTAGATTTTTTCATAAAACTATAACAAATATATACCTTTTCTTTTCAAAAATCATTTTTTATTTTGTATTTTCAAAGGTGGGGATTTAAAAAAAAAAAAAATATATATATATATATATTTACTTATTTATAAGATTATATCGTTTGAAATATCTACAAGACATTGGCAACTATTTCTTTATTTTTAATAAGAAGAAGAAAGGAAGAAAATAATGAAAATTGTATTTATTTAAATGAAAGGCATATATCTAGAAAATACTTAAAAAACAAAAGTTGATTTTGTAAAATCAAAGGTTGGTTTTGTAAAATCAAAGAAATTGTTGGCAATTCCTTGAATATATTTCAAATGACATAATCTTATAAATAAGTAAAGAGAAAGAAGATATATTTAAAATCTCTACCTTTGAAAATTCAAAACAAAAAATAATTGTTAAAAGGAAAAGGTATATATTTGTTATAGTTTTATGAAAAAATCTACTACACATAAAATTTTGTTGTATAACTTTTTGTTGTTATATTTTGTTTTAGTAAATTATACAAATCATTTATCATTTTATTTATTTATCAAAAATACATGAAAAAAAAATTATTTTTAGGAAAAAAGAAAAGAATAAATTTTTTTTATTATTTTTTTTTTCTGGTCAATGCTGGTCAACACTGGTCAACACCGGTTAAAACTGGTCAATATCGGTCAATACTGGTCAACGCTGGATTCCGGCGAACCAACCACCGGAGTTGAATGTTTATGGTGTTGTACATATAACCTATGTATGTTTATGGATGTCCTTATGTGATGACAATAGTTAACGTAGTTAACAAGACATTTATATTGTTTGTATGTGTGGCTATGTGTTGGAGTATACCTCAAGTAGCTTACAAACATTTTTCCTTTGAGAAATAAAACTAACAGATATCACAAAATGTCATAGATGTTTTATGTTTGGACAGAAAGCCCCCTCCGCCCAAAAGTCTTGAAATTGGCGCCTGGGAAAAATCCTCCGGTGTGGCTCACTCTCTAGGGTTTTACCTTTCTAATCCTTTTATCACTTGTAAAAAAATCCCTAAAACCCTTTCTGGGGCATGACTCCATTATTATGCCATTCCACTGCATCAATCCCTAATCCCAACTCTCTCATGTCTCTCTCTTCCACTCTCCGTCTCTCTTCCTCTCTCCTTCGCCGCTCTTTCTACCGATTTCCCCTCGCCGACCCATTATGCCGTCTCCGCCGCACTGAACCCTCCGCCGTCCGTTTCTTCTCTTCTCGTAATCCCCGGTCCGATAAGTTCGTCGTCGGTGCTGCTAAGCGCGCCGATGAGCAGCTCAAGGAGGACTCTGGGTCCAATAATGGCGGTTTGGTGGTTTCTAATGACGATTCTCGTATTGTGCCTTTTGAGCTTCATAAGGAAGCTACTGAGTCGTACATGTCGTATGCGCTCTCTGTTTTGCTTGGACGCGCTTTGCCTGATGTTAGAGATGGTCTGAAACCAGTACATCGGAGAATTCTGTTGAGTGACTTCGTTCCTCTTAAAGCTACTTAATATTTTTTTTTTGAAAGCTACTTAATTCAGTGAATGTGTTAGTTTCTGAAGTTCGTTTATTTGTCTTCCAGCTTTGCTATGCATGAATTGGGGATGTCATCTAAAAAACCATACAAGAAATGTGCTAGAGTTGTTGGAGAGGTAACTGTTGATTTTTTCGAGATGTTTTCCTCCTTCGATTTCCTTATTCTCAAGAACGATTGTGCTTTTGGGTTCTGTAATTTTTCAGGTTCTTGGTAAATTTCATCCGCATGGAGATACGGCTGTTTATGATTCTCTTGTTAGGATGGCTCAGGTAAATTAAGCAACTACGAATGTCTCAATCCATGTTCATGTAGTTTTAGTATTCAAATAATGTTTTCCTTTTCAGCCACGACATGATTCTTCCCAAAGTTGTTTCGCTCTTTTTTTTTATCTTAATGCATTCGTTTTTTTCTTTTTCATCTTGGTTGTTACAGAATTTCTCTTTGAGATGTCCACTTATCCAAGGCCATGGAAATTTTGGCTCAATAGATGCGGATCCTCCTGCAGCTATGCGTTACACTGAGTGCAGACTTGATGTGAGTGCTTTTCACCTTGCTTTTTACTCAAATTGATAATGGTTTTCCATGCAGTTCACTTTTTCGTTCGAGGATCCTTTTGTTATAATTGGTTCCTTTTCCCTTGGCTGTCTATACTCTATACTGTTTCTCTCATCTCTACTTCTTCTCTTGTCTTTAGATGAACATGTATTTTTTATTAGTGTCTTTCAGCTTATTGTTCCTATTTGTTTCTACAGCCACTGGCAGAGGCAGTATTATTGTCTGATCTGGACCAAGATACGGTAACCTCACTATTGACTTATTGCCAACTTTATCGATGTTCAACTAGATGGTCCTTAACCTTTTTTGGTTTGCAGGTTGATTTTGTGGCCAATTTTGATAACTCGCAAAAAGAACCAGCAGTGTTGCCTGCTCGTCTTCCTGCTTTGTTGTTAAATGGAGCTTCTGGGATTGCGGTAAAATAATCAAACAAATCTTGAATCTGAATCCCTTAGTTTTGTTCTAGGTTTCTATAATTAATCTCATGAATTTTTTTTCTTTCTCTGCTGTATGAGATGTTATATGCAATTGAATCTTGATCATTTCACATTGTTTAGGTTGGCATGGCAACAAATATTCCCCCTCATAATCTTGGGGAGTTGGTAGACGTGCTTTGCGCTTTAATCCATAATCCAGAAGCAACGGTATCATTCATTTCCTCTTTGCTTTTCTGTGACTGTCAATATTGTGGGTCTTTTTTACGGTTGAAACTTCTCTGCTTTATAAGTAGACAACTTATAAGATTTTGTTTCCACTTTCTTCTTTGTCTGGCCAGCTGCAAGAACTGCTGGAATACATGCCTGCACCTGACTTTCCAACTGGAGGAATAATAATGGGAAACCTTGGGTAACTCTTTGCTTTCCAGTTTCTCCTCCTTTGCTATTTTTTTGTGAGTAGGCAGTACTTGATTTAGTAAATTCTCGTATATGAGCATGGCATGCTATCTATAGGATCAAATAGAAGGACACACTTCTAAATTTTTAAACTTTTTTTTATTCGGAAATGGGAAAACATTTTTTTTTGTTTAGATCGATGACTAACAGATTCCAGAAGCTGTACCTATGTAGGGTACCTAAAAATTGAGTGAAGAGGATGGTTCAGTAAATAGTCTTCCTTTATTTGTCTGTCTTATGCATTTTTTTCAATTATCATGTATTTCTGAGTTTTTATGTTTTAGAAAGCTTACATGTTGTGTAGTTCATTTGCTCATCCAAAATTATTTTCAAGTTTGTTGAATACTTTTATCAAGAAAATATAACAGTTTGCATATGCCATTTGCTTTTGTAATGTCGGATCCTTATGTTGTGTGGATTGTCTAGGGTTTTGGATGCTTACCGAACTGGCCGAGGGCGTGTTGTAGTTAGAGGAAAAGCTGAAGTTGAATTGCTGGATGCAAAGACAAAGCGGAATGCAGTTATTATCACAGAGGTGATCAATTTAGTTATTTTCAGATTAATGTACAGATCTCCAAGGAGGAGTCGAAAAGGTTTATTAGCAGTATCATAATGGTAAAAAACAGTAGAGTAATGCCTTGATTGTGAATTTATTGCAGATTCCTTACCAGACAAATAAAGCTACGCTTGTCCAGAAGATTGCCGAACTTGTTGAAAATAAGGTACAACTAAACTTGCAACATCTAACGTTTATTTTTGCTTCACTTACATCTAGTATATAACTTCCCTTAGATGCTTGCAAAGTCTCTTTTTCATTTATTCATGTTAGGTGTTTGTTAATTTCAGACGCTAGAGGGCATAAGTGACATACGTGACGAGAGTGATCGTAATGGGATGCGTGTGGTTATTGAGGTATTACACATCTTTCTCTGCACTTAGGTGTATGATGTATCATGTATTTGTCTGCTTTAAATTTTCGTATTGGAAGGTAATGATTTTGACATAATATCCAAATACTTCTCTATAGCTCAAACGAGGAGGAGATCCTGCACTTGTGCTAAATAATCTTTACCGGCATACTGCCCTTCAATCAAGCTTTAGCTGCAATATGGTTGGGTGAGTTGCTTTGAAGTAACATTTTATTTTGCCTGTTGTTGTATATAACCCAAGACATCATAGTTGTGGAAGAAACAGAGAATAAAATCCACATTTGTTATCTAGAGAAACTATTGCAGTTTCTGTATAAAAGTTTACCAACAAAGTCTTTCAGTTCGGCAATTTTTTTGGAACACTACTATATATCCCTTCTAGAAACCTTAAGGATAAGGATCGTTGTCAACTAGAATTCTGGATTTAAGATGGGTATAGTTGAATGCATTAACCAACAGCTTCTCTTATATCTCAGTAATGAAATTAGTTATTGGGAGACATATGGGTGGGTCATGGAATAGGGTAGTATGATAGAAATTCTTGTATTTCTTGATAGAATGGGCATATAATAGAAACTTGGGGGTTTCCCAGGATGACTCGTTAAAACTCTTCTAATGAGTATGTGAAGCTTCTAATGATCATAACTGGATTGTAATATACGTCTTTTACAGTATATGTGATGGAGAACCCAAGCTAATGGGTTTGAAAGATTTACTTCAGGTAACTACTTGTCTTTGTAGTATCATTTATCTACATAGCCCACTAGGAGTAATAGAAAAGTGAAGATCAGAGATAGAATGTCTAAATCATTGCTACTGCAATCACAAATTTCTGTTTCGTGCTTGTGTGTAGGCCTTTATAGACTTCAGATGTTCTGTTGTCGAAAGGCGTGCAAGATTCAAGCTTTCACATGCCCAACAGCGAAAGCATATTATTGAGGTGTGTTTAGAAATGTTTGACTTTCTTAACTTAGCGCATGAAGACCATTATCCCACTATGTAAAGCTTTTCTTCTAATATCTTCATTGTATATATACTTAGGGTATTGTGGTTGGACTTGACAATATGGATCAAGTAATCCATCTCATCAAAAGCGCCTCAAGTCATTCGTCTGCTGCTGCTGCTTTACAGAGCGGTGAGTTCTATTTTACTTTGAGAACATACTCTATTTGACACTCTTGGACTGCATATGATTAGTCTAGGATCCTCACTATCAAAAGAATACATCTTGTGATAAAATTGTCCATAGTTATATTTGACGAACATAATATATTTCTTGTCTTTTATGTGGAAGTGCTGGAGTCTCATACATTGTAAGATTTGACGTTTATGATAAAGTTTTCTTAGGGATTTATGATTCTTAAGTCTCTATGTAAGGAAGATACAATAGATTCAAAACTAACATATTCAAACATTTACGTATGTAGAATATGGTCTGTCTGAGAAACAAGCTGATGCTATACTGGAGATAAGTCTTCGAAGGCTAACTGCTCTTGAGGTGCTTTCTTATTCTCTCTAAGTTCATTTTATGAAACTTGAAAGCCTGAAAATGCTCTAACTAGATTATCCCTACATATGTATGCAGCGGAAAAAGTTTACTGATGAGAGTAGTTCACTGACAGAGCAAATTACAAAGTTGGAGTCGCTATTATCAACCCGGACAAATATCTTAAAGGTGACGTACTCACTTTTTTTGTTATCTATTACTTTTGGCTGAAGATATTAGAACACGTAGACGCTGTTAGAATGATAGATGCCACAGTATATATACTCTAATTTTGTAATATTGATTGTTTGAGTCCACTGAGGTTCAAACTCTGGTCCATGTATAACGATGTGGTAAAATGATTCTAATTCTTTTTTCTATTTCTTGTTTGCTAAAATGGTCCCCTCTGTTTACTCAAGAAACAGTAATTGGTGCTTACTTTTATATTTGTAAAGCTGCGTACTGTACATATATGTTGCTGTTCTGGGCCAATGTTAGGAAAATTGCTGATACATGATGATATTCTTGTAACCAAAAAATAGTTCTTTGCTTCGTTTACTTCATTTTCATGTTGCTTACTACTTTCTTCCCTTCGTTTTCTTTAGTTAATCGAACAAGAAGCAATAGAGCTGAAGGACAGATTCTCAAGTCCCAGGCGTTCAATGTTGGAGGATTCTGACAGTGGTGATCTGGAAGATATAGATGTTATTCCAAATGAAGAGATGCTGATGGTTTGTTTCATACTTATTAAACCTATAAAGTTTCTCAACTCTGAAAACTTTGTTGTTTGTTTTGTAACTCTTGATTTCTGGATGATTATAGGCTATCAGCGAAAAGGGTTATGTGAAGAGGATGAAGCCTGATACATTCAATCTTCAGCATCGTGGAACGATTGGCAAATCTGTTGGGAAACTGAGAGTTGATGATGCAATGTCTGATTTTCTTGTTTGTAATGCACATGACCATGTCCTCTTCTTCAGGTATGTTTAACGAAAATCAACTTTGTGTTTGCCATACACATGGATTTTGATTTTTCTGCCTTGTTGTGTAATTTATTGCTTGTACTTGTTCTACATTCAGCGATCGGGGCATAGTTTACTCGACCCGTGCGTATAAAATTCCAGAATGCTCCCGCAATGCAGCTGGCACACCTTTGGTTCAGGTAATTTACATATTTGTGTATCTATGTTTTCCGTCTGCTAAAAAATATTACAATTCTGTGAAAGACTAATGTTTCGCTGTATTTATGTGACTTGGGTAAACAGATATTATCCATGTCGGAAGGTGAAAGAGTAACCTCTATCGTTCCGGTTAGTGAGTTTGCTGAAGACCGCTATCTCCTGATGCTTACAGTGAATGGCTGCATCAAGAAAGTATCTTTGAAACTATTCTCAGGAATACGCTCAACTGGAATCATAGCAATTCAATTGGTTTGTCCCTTTTTCTCTAGTCTAATTTTGGGGACAGTCTTCCTAACAAGGTCATTCTAAGATAATTATTTGTCTTTAGAATTCTGGTGATGAATTGAAATGGGTTCGTTGTTGCTCAAGCGATGATCTTGTGGCCATGGCGTCCCAAAATGGAATGGTCGTCTTGAGTACATGTGATGGTGTAAGTTGTGGTTCTCGATTCTTTTTCCAAGGTTTGTTACATGAGCAAACTCTAATGACTGTTGTGTACTAGGTTCGTACACTGAGCAGAAATACAAAAGGAGTGACTGCCATGAGACTTAGGAAAGAGGATAAGATGGCGAGCATGGACATCATACCTGCATCTCTGCGGAAAGATATGGAAGAGAAGTCGAAAGATATTTCAACTGTGTACGTTTTTCTTAAGTTATATCTGCTGAAATTTGCTCTAGAAACTTCTCATCACTTTAGTTAATGTTTAACTGTCTTCTTTACTTTGTTAACCCAAAACAAATGCAGGAAACAAACCACTGGTCCATGGCTATTATTCGTCTGTGAGAATGGCTACGGAAAGCGTGTTTCTCTGAGTAGCTTCAAGCGTTCGCGGTTGAACAGGGTTGGTTTAGTTGGATGCAAGGTATGATCTGGATTATTATCATTTATTAGGTTTGTTTATCATCTTTTATTAGGTTTGTTTGTTTATTTATCTTTTTTCCTTTCATCTCAGTTTGCGGAAGATGATTGTTTGGCTGCTGTTTTCGTGGTTGGTTACTCCTTAGCTGGTAAATATACACTCTCTNTAAGTTGTGGTTCTCGATTCTTTTTCCAAGTAAAGGTTTGTTACATGAGCAAACTCTTATGACTGTTGTGTGTACTAGGTTCGTACACTGAGCAGAAATACAAAAGGAGTGACTGCCATGAGACTTAGGAAAGAGGATAAGATGGCGAGCATGGACATCATACCTGCATCTCTGCGGAAAGATATGGAAGAGAAGTCGAAAGATATTTCAACTGTGTACGTTTTTCTTAAGTTATATCTGCTGAAATTTGCTCTAGAAACTTCTCATCACTTTAGTTAATGTTTAACTGTCTTCTTTACTTTGTTAACCCAAAACAAATGCAGGAAACAAACCACTGGTCCATGGCTATTATTCGTCTGTGAGAATGGCTACGGAAAGCGTGTTTCTCTGAGTAGCTTCAAGCGTTCGCGGTTGAACAGGGTTGGTTTAGTTGGATGCAAGGTATGATCTGGATTATTATCATTTATTAGGTTTGTTTATCATCTTTTATTAGGTTTGTTTGTTTATTTATCTTTTTTCCTTTCATCTCAGTTTGCGGAAGATGATTGTTTGGCTGCTGTTTTCGTGGTTGGTTACTCCTTAGCTGGTAAATATACACTCTCTCAGATATAAGGATTTATATGTTCTGTATTTGCTGTTTATATAGAATCTCACCAATGGTTGTTTTTTTGCAGAGGATGGAGAGAGCGATGAGCAAGTAGTTCTGGTGAGTCAAAGCGGAACTGTGAACCGGATCAAAGTCAGGGATATCTCCATCCAATCTCGTAGAGCACGGTACAGTATATGTTTATTCCCTTCATTTGACAGACATTCCTACTGTTTATGTTTATGTTTTCTCATTTGATTATTAATTTCTCAGGGGAGTGATTCTTATGCGGCTAGATCATGCCGGGAAGATCCAATCTGCTTCTCTGATCTCTGCAGCTGATGAAGAAGATACAGAGGAGATTCCAAGTAATGGAACCGTAGAAGCCGTTAGCCTGTAAATTTTACAATTCCAATTCAACCAGTTTTTGTGACCATGATCAGTTCAGTACATAGTCCTCTCTTCGTCTTTTTGTTTTCCTATGTTACTAAACTACGAGAAGAGAAAATCATTATCGAAGTTAGTTATTAACATTAATCAGTTTCACATTTTCTTTTGTTTAATATCATTTTTCAGAAAAGTTGAAACAATTAACTCTTGTTATGCTAAACCAACAGTTTATCACTTTTGTTTTCTTGTTAGCCAAATCAAGAGAAATATTTTACAAGTGGTACAAAGACATAAGCACCAAAGCCCATAATCACAAGAGCAGCTGCGCCAACATTCACCAAAGATATGTCATATGTCCGGCTCTCTTCTTCACCCATTCCTCTTACTCCTACTGTAGGAGGAGGATCCATGTTGGTCTTCGTTTGCCCTTCTTTGGCTAGTAATGGACCGGTTTCTGGTTTCACAACTTCAGCATTATCCTTATGATCTCCTGTATCTTTGGCTGAACCGGTTTCCTCTATCTTTTTTGGCTCCACTATCTCTTCGATCTCTCCTTCACTTACTATATCTCCAACCTTCTCCCTTTTCTCATCCTGCTTGTTTATCAAGCCATCATCAACATCCAGTTCGGTTCGTTCATCTCCCTCTTTTGGTTTTAGCTCAGGCTCTGGTTGATTCGTTTTTTTCTCTGTTCTTCTTGCCTCATCACCAACAACTGGTTTTGTGTATTTCCTTTGTTCCTTTTGTCCCACGTTAATCTTTCCTCCCTCTTTCAGCTTCTGACCTATTTCACCATCTCCCTTCTTCTCAACAAGTTTAGCTTGTACCTTAGGTCCCAAGCTAGCATCAACGGCCGGTGATTTACGTATAATCTCTTTCTCCTTCACCATTTGTCCAGTCTTATTCTGACTTAAATCAGCATCTTTCTTTCCCACCTTTACTTCCTCTTCTATCGCACGTACCTTGGGTTTTAAGGTGCTAGTACCAAGGGTTGGTGAACGTTTAGCCTCTTCTTCCTTCAATTTCTGTATAATCTTCTGCTGACCCATTTGAGCAGCCTCCTTTCTCTCAACCACCTTCTCTTCTTTCGGACTCTCCTTGCCCCTTACGTTAGGGATCGCTTCTCCTGCTTGAACTTTCGGTTCAGACTTCTCACGACTGCCCGTTGGTACCTCTCTTTTACTCTCAACCACTGACTTATACGTTTTGGGTTTTTCTTCATTCAACGTTGGAGTAGCTTTCTCTTTACTTGTCCCCGCTTGTTTCTCCTCGTTCAAAGGTTTCTTTCGTGCCAAGGTACTCCCATTAGGACTACTTTTCTCCTCATTAGACCTCTGTCCATTTTTCCCCTGATCGTGGACTGCTTTCTCCTTTTTGTCACCTTCCACGATCGCTGGAAACTCGATCGTCAAGAGTCCATGTGAGAAGGACGTGCTCCATTTAGTCATGTCACAGGTCTCGGGGACACGGTAAGATTCATTGAAACGAGCCTTAGTCTGAGCAGAGAGCGGTCGCTGGCCTTGAATCTGGACAGTCCTCGTCCTCTCATCCCTCTTTATTACTATTTGATCACTATAAAAGCCTGTCCATTCCACACAATAAACAAGAAATTCATAAAGATTGAACTCAAAAGACACAAAACACAAGAAATAAGAAGAAAAAAAGACCAGGAAGATTGACGTAGAGGAAAATGGAAGATCCGGAGTTAGTCCATTGAGCTCTCGGTTTGAAACTGCTCACAGTTGGAGCCAGCGGTGGCGGGTGACGACCACCGGCAGGCCTTGGTCTCTTGAACATCGCAGCCATGTAACAATCAGGAAAAAAAAAATTGAAACTTTTAAGTAAAGTAATAAACCGAACTGAATATGAAACATAGAAACATGTGTTTGAATGTTGTATATAAGATACAGTTAGAAGCAATGGGAAGGTTTGGGTTTAGGATTGCTTTAGGGTATTGACTTTGTCTGTTTCTTCATCCCAAGGTCTCTCTCATATCAAATGTAATATATGGGTTTCTTGTACTTCAAGGAAAGAAGCTTTTTAAGGTTTGAAGAAGATGCCGTATCAACACAAAGTGACGTCGTTTTATTTATTTATTTCCTTTTTAGCTAATAGCGCCTATATATATACAACGTGGCATTCAACACGTGAAATTAAAGATTCCCTTGGACCTAACCACAAACACTCACCGGATAATAACTTAACCTCCACCGTCTTCTTCCGCCGCAATTTTATTTGTCTCCATGGCCGGCGTTAATCTACAGCTCCGTCAGGCTTACTCTATCGCTCAATTCGTTCCAACTGTTTCATCTCCTCCTCCTCCTACTCAGCGAGTTCGGCTTGGAACTTCGCCGTCTCGGGTTCTCTTCTGCAATCTCCGAGCTAATTCCGCCGCCGCTGCTCCAACCCTGAGAACCACTCGTTGTTCAGTAACTATTACCGCTGCGTCTTCGGTATCCTCAGCCGTTGATTCGGATTCGTTGGTGGAAGATCGCGATGACGGAGGTAGGATCCCGTTGCTTGAGGTTAGGGATTTGAGAGCTGTGATTTCTGAATCGAGGCAGGAGATACTCAAAGGTGTCAATTTGGTTGTCTATGAAGGAGAGGTTCGTATCAAATTAACCCGAAGTTTTCTAAATTGACTTGAATTTTAAGCCATAGATACGTTTTTGATTCTGCTGATTGTAATCTATGGCTTCTTTCGTGGTTTCATAGATTCACGCAGTGATGGGGAAGAACGGTTCAGGGAAGAGCACTTTTTCCAAGGTGAACTTTTTTTACTGGTGTTTGAATATGATTTAATCTGTTATCTTGTATCTCAGGATAGTTCTTTGTGGTTGTATAGTCGTGTTTGTTTTTTCTCATTGAGCTTTATTTGTTGTAGGTTCTTGTTGGCCATCCTGATTATGAAGTGACGGGAGGGAGTATTGTGTTTAAAGGGGAGAATCTACTTGACATGGAGCCAGAGGATAGGTCTCTTGCTGGTCTCTTCATGAGTTTCCAGTCTCCAGTTGAGATCCCTGGTGTTAGCAATATGGATTTCTTGAATATGGCGTTCAATGCTCGTAAAAGAAAGCTCGGTCAGCCAGAGCTTGATCCAATTCAGGTGCTTTGCCTAATTAGAGGATTTGGATTTAGTTAGTATTGTTTCTTACTTGTTGTTGTTTTCCACTGTGCCAATTGGTCCCCGTTGCTCAAACTGTCTATTTGCTTATTTTTGGTCTTAGTTCTTACTGATTTCACATGGTTTATGCAGTTCTACAGCCACTTAGTGTCAAAACTTGAAGTTGTGAATATGAAGACTGATTTTCTCAACAGAAATGTCAATGAAGGATTTAGTGGCGGCGAAAGGAAACGCAACGAGATTCTACAGTTAGCGGTATTGCTTTCATTTTTCCCTTGTTTCTCAGTTGTGACCACATGCTTCTTATCATGTTAAAACGGCAAGGCTAATAATTAGAAATATCAAGATATTTGGGTAGAATTGCTTAAGCAGGTACATGTATTTTCATAAACCAACGTGGAAATTACGCTAGCAGTTAGTATTCTATAAAAACTATTTGACTGCAGTTAGCTGAAAGGACACGGTTATATCTCTTCATATCTTCCTTATATGTTCTTAAAATATCTGCAACTGCAAGCAATGGAGACTTAACCTTATCTGGAGCTTCTATACTGTTTGTGCTTTGGCCTAAGAATGTCAGGGTAGTTACTCTAAGGCTCGAAACCAGAGGCCATTTTCTTGAGTCCTGAGTCCCGAGGAGTGGGAATTTATGGTTTATTGATAAACATGAACATAGTTGATTTGTTTGTTTTCCTCTTTGAAGTACACTAATGCAACAGTTGGTAACGTTCTTCCTGTCCTTGCAGGTCCTTGGAGCCGAGTTGGCTATACTGGACGAGATTGATTCAGGGTTGGATGTTGATGCACTTCAGGATGTGGCAAAGGCGGTGAATGGACTTTTGACACCAAAAAACTCTGTTCTGATGATAACCCACTATCAACGCCTACTTGACTACATCAAACCAACTCAAATACACATCATGGTGAGTATTATAGCCAAACCTGCCTTCTTTACTAGGTCCACAAAGATCATATTGGCTCGGATTTTATGACCAAAATCCGAGTCACTTCAATTTTTGTTTTGTATTGGTGGTTGATGTATGTTGCTGGGGTTTCAGGAGAACGGAAGAATCATTAAAACCGGAGACAACACATTGGCCAAACTACTGGAAAAGGAAGGCTACAAAGCGATATCGGGTTAGTTATCGCAGATCATCCATAGCATGTCTTCCTTATTTGAGAGACGTTGGTTATATATGGGTCAAAGACGATGGAGGCTAAAGCTGATAATTGGAAAATCAAATTTGTCACTACAACCTTTGACCCGTAGGTTTCTTTTGGCATCATTGGTGTTTGCATGAGAAACTACTTTATTGGGTTTTGTTTCTGAACAGTTCTTTACATACCTTTTTGTAACTAACAAACTACAAGTTCAGTTAATAATCCATTATGTTCAGATTATGTCATTACCAATGTTCTAAATTACTTTATGAGATAGACGAAGTAAAATTACTCTGATTATTTATATCGCCTGCTGATGCTGGAATTGGGGAAAAAAAAAATACACATTAATTAAGACAAGGGGAACGCAAAATTCGCTGATGATTAAACCCAAACGCGTTTTTTCAAACACGATTAATCATCTCATTCATCATCTTCATCTTCTCCACAATTTGACTTATCAGACAAGATTAAGGTTTTATGCAAATGTAGTGCTAATAAGCCATCCCTTGATTTCCCACGCTTATTTTCCGACCAAACCAAACCATTCTTGTGTTTCTTTTTCATCCCAGATCGGTCTCTTTGTTTTCAGATAATTTCCTTTGTCTGGATTCGTTTCATTGCATCGCTTCTCTCTGTTATTGGATTCCTTTGAATTTTTTTTAATTTTCCCCATCATCCTTTTGTCTTGTGCAGTATCTTTTGGCCTATTGATTGTTGTTGTGGAAAACTTGAGTAGGTTTTTCTTTGGCTTGTTCCATCTGTTTTCGGAGTTTTAAAATCATTGCCTGATCCCCGAGTGATCAAATCAATCCTATTATCGTTGGAGAATAGAACCCAAGTCTTAGATTATAAGAGATTTGACTTTCACTTATAGTGTCTATGATCATTAGGAATGAGATCAGATCAGATCAAATTTGTCTTCTTTTGATCAGATCTTGATGTGGTGAGCTTGAGTGTAGTGTTTGGATATTATATAAGGTAGAGAGATATTTTGATGGGTAATGTTTGCGTTGGACCAAACATTTCTGGCAATGGTTTCTTGCAAACTGTCACGGCTGCAATGTGGCGACCACGGCTTGGAGCTGAGCAAGCTTCTTCTTCTTCTCATGGTAAAGCAGAAGTTGCCAAACAAGCAGTTTCAGAACCAGCACCTGATCAAGTCCAGTATAAGCCCCCTGAGCCTATCACAATGCCAAACCCAAGGACCAATCCTGAAACCATATCAAAACCTGGTCCAGAGATCAAACCTGAAGAAACCAAGCAGAAAGCTCTTCCTGATGAAAGCAAACAGAGAGCTCTTCCTGAAGAGACCAAGCAGCAAGTTCTTGTGCAGCCGGAGACAACACAACCAGAGACAAAGTCTGAATCCAAGCCGGAGACGACAGTACCAGAAACAAAGTCTGAATCCAAGACGGAGGCGACAGTACCAGAAACAAAGTCTGAATCCAAGCCGGATGCGACAGTACCAGAAACAAAGTCTGAATCCAAGCCGGAGACGAAAACTGAACCTAAGAATCCTAAGCATATGAGGAGAGTGTCCAGTGCAGGGCTTAGAACTGAGTCAGTGTTACAGAGGAAAACTGAAAACTTTAAAGAGTTCTATTCATTAGGAAGGAAACTTGGACAAGGGCAATTTGGGACAACGTTTTTGTGCCTTGAGAAAGGTACCGGGAACGAGTATGCTTGCAAGTCGATTTCCAAGAGGAAGCTTTTAACTGATGAGGACGTTGAAGATGTGAGAAGAGAGATTCAAATAATGCATCACTTGGCTGGTCATCCAAATGTTATTTCCATTAAAGGAGCTTATGAGGATGTTGTGGCGGTACACCTTGTGATGGAGTTGTGCTCTGGTGGAGAGCTTTTTGATAGGATTATTCAACGTGGACATTACACAGAGAGGAAAGCTGCTGATCTTGCCAGAACCATTGTTGGGGTTCTAGAGGCTTGTCACTCTCTTGGTGTCATGCATCGAGACCTCAAGCCTGAGAATTTTCTATTTGTTAGTAAAGAGGAAGACTCTCTCTTGAAAACGATTGACTTTGGACTTTCAATGTTCTTTAAGCCAGGTTTGCATTTATATGGTTGCTTTTGTCTTTGATCTTTTAGTTTACAACAGCTACGTTTGATTCTTGAATTGTAATTTTTTTCCACTTTTGCAGATGAGGTTTTTACAGATGTTGTTGGTAGTCCGTATTACGTAGCTCCAGAGGTTCTTAGAAAGCGTTATGGTCCTGAATCAGATGTGTGGAGTGCTGGTGTGATTGTTTACATTTTGTTAAGCGGAGTTCCTCCTTTTTGGGCAGGTAAGAAAGATCCTATTGTAGATAAATGCATATGATTGTTCTTTTTAGGCTCTGAAGCAAATGTTGTTTCCATGAACTATACAGAAACCGAACAAGGTATTTTCGAGCAGGTCCTTCATGGAGATCTTGACTTTTCATCTGATCCATGGCCAAGCATCTCTGAAAGTGCAAAAGACTTGGTCAGGAAAATGCTTGTTCGCGACCCCAAGCGAAGACTAACCGCGCATCAAGTATTATGTAAGTCTATTGTCTCACAAACATATGCTAGAGGTGATTTTCCAAATGCATTTTTGTATTTGAACTTCAACGTTCTGCTTCATCTCAAGGAGTTTTGTTTCTGAACAGGTCATCCATGGGTACAAATTGATGGTGTGGCTCCAGATAAACCTTTGGACTCTGCTGTTCTGAGCCGTATGAAGCAATTTTCTGCAATGAACAAGTTCAAGAAAATGGCTCTAAGAGTAAGTTTGTCTTTCTAATTCGAAACAAGATCCCAAAGAAAGAAAACACAGAAGATATAATAAGTTTTGCCTCTTTCTTAAACTTTTTGCAGGTCATAGCCGAGAGCTTATCTGAAGAAGAAATAGCTGGTTTGAAAGAAATGTTTAAGATGATTGACGCTGACAATAGTGGTCAGATAACTTTCGAAGAACTGAAAGCAGGACTAAAACGAGTTGGTGCCAATCTCAAAGAGTCAGAAATTCTTGATCTAATGCAAGCAGTAAGTATCAATACTTTGAATTCCAAACTTCAATGATTCAACTGGTTTGGTGGTAGAAGTTCCTGATCTCTAGTTCCACTTTTTTGCAATAATCGTGTATGTTCTGTTTCGTCTAATTCAGGCTGATGTAGACAATAGCGGAACAATAGACTACAAAGAGTTCATAGCAGCCACATTGCATCTAAACAAAATAGAGAGAGAGGACCATTTGTTCGCTGCATTCTCCTACTTTGACAAGGATGAGAGCGGCTTCATTACCCCGGACGAGCTTCAACAAGCCTGCGAGGAGTTTGGCGTTGAAGATGCCCGCATAGAAGAAATGATGCGTGATGTTGATCAAGACAAGGTAAAAGCTCCTTTTCTCATACCTTCTCATCTCTTTCTGAAACTGCATTTATGTTTCCAACAATGATGAGCCACAACAAATAAACGCATTATATCATTCCTAACATTAGAGTCACATTGATAAGACATCTTAAAAAACATTGAATCGTCGTTGGTGCAGGACGGGAGAATAGACTACAACGAGTTTGTGGCAATGATGCAGAAAGGAAGCATAATGGGAGGACCAGTGAAGATGGGTTTAGAGAACAGCATTAGCATATCTCTGAAACATTAGTTTTCAGATATTACAACAAGAGCTTCGTCTATTATTTTTTATGAATGAGATGATCATTGATTGTGTTTTCTTCTCAACATTTTTGATGAGACATTGTCAGTTAGACTGGTTTAGGTAAATCTGTTTTCTTGTACTGTGTACTTTTATGCATATACACATAGCTTTTGTCTGTAACTTTTTTGCTGCCATTTGTTATTTGTTATTTTATTTTTAATTTTCATCCGCGAGTGAGTGGTTGTGGGGCCTAATTGTCCAATAAAGCCCAGCCCACTAAGTCTCACCGTTTCAGTCGGAGATATTTTTTAGTGTGACTGGAGTATTGTCAAACGCTAAATCTTAACCATCAGATGAGTTCCATCTCACGGACGAGAATGATCTGTGTCCTTATTTTATGTGACGGTCGCTATCGGTAGTGTTTTCTTTATTGGAAAGACGAATATACCCTTTTCAAGGTGCGTTGCTTTACGCTCCTCTCGTTTTTTTTTGTTTTTTAAAAATTTATTTTTTGGTACCCTAAAACAATTGTTTTTTTTTTTGTTTCTTCGGGTTCGCTCTTTCGTCTCGATTTTGGTGCCACAAATTAGAAAAAAACCCTAATTTCACCGAATTCTTTTTTTCAAATCCCTCTTTTCTCAATAAGTTTGTTTCGATTTTTCCTTAGGCGGAAAGGTTCGTTGTAACCCTAGATTCGTTTCTCAGTTTCTTTTTCGTTGGGTGGCTTAATGGCGAGCGCGGCACGCGGTGAAAGCAGCAACCCTTACGGCGGCGGATATGGAACCGGTGGAAAGGCTCGGAAGCCGACGGCTCGAAGGTCTCAGAAAACTCCGTATGATCGACCACCGACTTCTGTGAGGAACTCTGGACTTGGTGGCGGAGATGACAGAGGCGGCGGCTGGTTGTCGAAATTGGTGGATCCGGCTCAGAGGCTTATTACTTATAGTGCTCATAGGCTCTTCGCTTCGGTTTTCCGTAAACGCCTTGTCTCAGGTGAGACGCCTACACAGTCTCCGGAGCAGCAGAAGCAGCTTCCAGAAAGAGGTATGGGGTTTGTTGCTTTATTCGATGCAAAATTTTTTTTTTTTAAATCTCATTCGCAGTTTCTAAGATACTTAGAGAAGTTTGATTTAGGAGTTGTAGATTTTTATTTAGCGTTTAGATTTGCCCTTTGTTTTTTTTTTTAAGTGATTCAGAACTAAGAAGTTCATAAAAGTTGTTGGAATGTTCAAGTACTTAGCCAGGTTGTTTATGTATTAATTAGACGGTTGTTGCTAGCAGTCACTTATTGAATTATTTGTTCGCTTTTCTAAGTGGACGTTGTTAATGTGTATTGTTTCTGTTATCATGGACCAGATGTGAATCTGGAGAAGAAGGTAAAACACAAACAGGACGTCTCCAATGTAAGTAAATTAGCTTTATCTTTAGATGAAATATCTTCTTTCTTTGGATTTCCATTTTTTTTTAATCCTATGTAGTTTAACATATGTTTTATCTATTGATGTGGTCTATGTGAAGCTGTCTATGAAGAGTGATTTGATTCGGAGGGAAGATACAAATGCATCTGTTGATCAAACCAAAGATGGATTTACAGATCTTGAGAAAATCTTACAGGGGAAAACTTTTACAAGGTACACTACAATAGAGTAACTATTTCCTCCTAATGCAATTAGAATTTCTTAATCTGTTGATTGATTCAACATTTCATAAATTGAATATAAACTCCCTATTATTGTTTCTCGTTTTTCTTTTTGGTGTGTTCATTTCAACATGTCTAGACCTGTTGGCGTTTTGAACTATAGTGAAACTTTTATGTTTTGAAAATCTGTTGATCACTTTCGATGATTTTACAGGTCTGAAGTTGATCGATTAACTACCTTGCTGCGTTCAAAAGCTGCTGATTCATCCACTGTGAATGAAGCGAATATTGTTGTGAGACATCCGCCATCACATGAGAGGGATAGGACGCATCTAAATAATGGAAGTATGAACGCCATTGTTTCGACACCTCCTGGAAGTTCGAGAGTAAGAAAGTTGTTAGACGTATTAGATATGCTAGTCTGTTTTAGCTGAGCTTCATACAAGTTCGAGTTGTTAATATTTTTGTTGTTGATGACATCCTTACCAGGCACTCGTCGAGTGTGTTGATTCGCCAGCACAGATTGCCAAGGCCTACATGGGTAGCCGACCTTCAGAAGTTACTCCTTCTATGTTGGGATTGCGTGGTCAAGCTGGTAGGGAAGATTCTGTTTTCCTGAACAGAACCCCGTTTCCGCAGAAGTCACCTACAATGTCACTGGTACCAAAGTCTTCTGGACAAAGACCTTTGGAAAATGGTTTTGTCACCCCTAGATCTCGGGGAAGATCTGCTGTTTATAGCATGGCCAGAACACCATACTCTAGGCCTCAGTCCACTGTGAAGGTTTTAGTTTTGAGCCATAATTATTTATGAAGCTTTCTACTTGCTTCCAATTTTACATAATGTTCTTTTTTTTTTCCAGATTGGGTCTCTTTTTCAAGCATCTCCAGGTACATGGGAAGGTAGCTTACCTTCTGGTTCTAGGCAAGGGTTTCAATCGGTGAGAACATTTTTGACTATGCATTAAACGGGTTTCAGATTATTCTCTGAAACAAAGTATTCACATGACTTTTATTTAATTTTGTAGGGTCTTAAACGGAGGAGCTCAGTCTTAGATAATGACGTAGGATCTGTGGGCCCTGTAAGGAGGATTCGTCAAAAATCTAACCTTTCGTCCCGAAGCTTGGCTCTTCCTGCTTCTGAGAGCCCACTTTCTGTCCGTGCCAATGGTGGACAAAAAACTACACATACATCTAGAGACAGTGCAGAGAATAATCCTGGTTCAAGTTTTAACCTTGTTCCTACCCAGTCCAGTGAGATGGCTTCAAAAATATTTCAAAAGCTTGATTATCTGGTCTCACCAAGGGAGAAATCACCAAGTAAGTTATCACCATCCATGCTACGTGGTCCCGCACTCAAAAGCCTACAGAATGTGGAGGCACCAAAGTTCTTGGATAATCTTCCTGAGAAGAAGGAAAATATGCCAGATTCTAGCTATCAAAAGCAGGAAAAATCTAGAGAGAGTGGCTCCAGAGAGGTTTTGGCCCCGAGTGAGAAGACTGGTGGTACTGTTGATGGCACAAGCAAAACAGGTTCCACTCAAGATCAGGAGACTCTTGGTAAAGGTGCCTATTTGCCTCTCACGAATTCGTTTGTAGAGCATCCTCCAAAAAAGAGAGCATTTCGAATGAGTGCGCATGAGGTATACTTTTTTTTATTTCTTATAGTTATATTTCCAGAATGTTAATGTCAAAGCGGGCAATCCTAAAATGCCAGCCCTAACACCTCTCTAGCTGCAAATATTATGTTGTTCATTCATATTTCTCCTTTCTCAATATCTTTATGGCACACCTTTGACCAGTCTATATATACAACTGCGATAATGCAGGATTTCTTGGATTTGGATGATGATCATGGTGCGGCATCTACTCCCTTTGAAGTGGTAGAAAAACAGAATGTCTTCAAAGTAGAGAAAAGTCGTATCAGCATGCCTAATGGGGAGAAACTACTTACTCCCTCTGAAGCGATGCCCTCTACATCATATATATCTAATGGTGTCGCATCTCAGGGTACTTCTAATGGATCTTTGGAAACTGGAAGGTTCAAGTTCTCGGCTTTGCCCACTGAAGCTGTTCAGCAAAGTAATATGGCCTCAGAGCCAACTTCAAAGTTCATACAAGAGACTGACAAATCGAGTATTTCTCCTAGCAAGCTTACCTCAAAAGAGAAAGTTATTTCTCTCGAAGAGCCTAAAAAAGCTGATGCTGTATTTCCCAGCTTCTTCTCATCACCGGCTGCCACTGACTTGTTAAATCAAAACGCTGGTGCATCTGCAGACATCATGTTAAATGAGACGAGCAGGTTGGTGGCATGACTATTTTTGGCCTAGTTTGATAGGCACTTATTCCATCTCGTGTCTATTAACTAGCGAAGCTCACCCATATTGGTTATGAAATATTTTACTGGCTTCTGACTCTCTTTCTTCGTGTTGCAGCACTGGTTTTGGAGTATCAGAGGGTTGGGCAAAACCAACTGAATCAAAGAAAACTTTCAGCAACAGTGCTTCTGGAGCTGAGTCAACTACCTCAGCTGCATCAACCCTCAATGGTAGTATATTCTCAGCTGGAGCAAACGCTGTCAGTCCACCTCCAAATAATTGGTCTCTTAGTTCAGTCCCTTCCTTCCCACCTACTATCTCAAGTATACCTTCCAATAATTCTGTGGGTGATGTTCCGTCAACTGTGCAATCTCTTGCCGCCACTCCCAGTTCCTCTAGTATATTTGGAAAGTTGCCTGCTAATACCAGTAACGATAGCAACTCACAATCAACTGCAGCACCACCCGCCTCTTCTACATCACCTTTCAAATTTGGGGAACATGCAGCTCCATTTTCTGCGCCAGCTGTAACTCAATCTAGCGGACAGATCTCAAAGGAGTCTGAAGTAAAAAAGTCAACATTTGAAAATACAAACACTTTCAAGTTTGGTGGAATGGCTTCAGCAGAGCCGAGCACTGGCAGCGGTTTTGGTGCTAAGTCCTCAGAAAATAAAAGCACGCCAGGTTTTGTGTTTGGAAGCTCATCTCCTGCTGTGGCAGATGCAGGTAAAAATATATTTGGTGGGACATCCTCTGTGGTTGGTGGCAGCACAT